>NC_083460.1:2189453-2284453 GCF_030014155.1 Tachysurus vachellii | reverse complement strand
GGATTCGTGCAGAGATTTTACGCCTCCGAGCCCTGAAGCAGCAGCACTTTTGAAAGAATGCATCACGTCTCTTTTCGCTAGTCTTTCGCAAAAAAATCACTCCGAGCCGACGGCAATTAAATTACAGATAAAAAAAAAAAAAAAACATAAAATGAGGGAACAATAACAGAGATTATAAGTGTTCTTCTTAACAGCCAAGGATGATGTCACCGTCTTGTATGCACAAACACACACACACACACACATATATACACACACACACATACACACACACACATACACACACACACTCACACATACACACACATACACACTCACACATACACACACATACACACACATACACACAAACACGCACACACACAAACACACACACACAAACACACACACACACGTGCATACAGATGCACAGCACTTCAATCCTCTCAGAACGATGAGCTCAGCGATGACATCATCGTCCCAGATGCACTCATGGCTCATCTCTACATCAGGAAACAGAAAACAAAGAAATTTTTTGCTTTTCCTCGTTTTCAAAGACGTTTATCGCTCGTTAGAAATCATCTCATTTGCATATCGTGTGTCATTTCATTAAGTTCTGTGTTTGGACTCGTGAGGAATAAATCAATCCGATTACAGAGTTACAGTAAACATGTCCTGAAGTGTTTTTATCTGTTTATAGTTATATTTAACGTACGTCATATTTAAGGTGCTTTTTGTTGTGTATTTTATTACTTGGTCTGAAGTTGTACCAGAAAATTTATTTATTATTTCTTTTTCACCTGATTTATTTTTTTTTTGCTAAATAATATTCATTCATTCATTCACTCACTCATCTTCTACCGCTTATCCGAACTACCTCGGGTCACGGGGAGCCTGTGCCTATCTCAGGTGTCATCGGGCATCAAGGCAGGATACACCCTGGACGGAGTGCCAACCCATCACAGGGCACACACACACACACTCTCATTCACTCACGCAATCACACACTATGGACAATTTTCCAGAGATGCCAATCAACCTACCATGCATGTCTTTGGACCGGGGGAGGAAACCGGATGTCAGGGATCAGCGCGGACCTTTGGACACGTGCGAATGTTTTTATTATTGTCACGTGTCTGCCACGCCTTCGTCCGCTCCTCCCTGTCTCCTCACCTGTTTCCCATCCTGTGATTGACTGTGTGTGTGTATTAATGTGAGCCGCGTTACCGAGGGCAGCTCGGATTCATTAGTGTATTTAAGTTAGATTAAGTTACGTTAGTTCCCAGTGTCGTGTGGATGTCTGTTTGTTTCCCTTGTGTATTAAACCCCTATCATTTGAAGCTATCCTGCCGACGGGTCTGTCTCCTTTCCACCGGATCCGGGGGCCTGACAGAATGAATCCGCCTTAAGACCCAGCAGACCCAGCAGGATAGCTTCCAGCTCGGACCGGCCTTTTTTTTTTTCTTTTTCTTCCTTTTTTTTTTCTCCGGGGAAGGACGCCGCTCCGTTTCCGGTTTCTCCCGAGGAGGACGTCGCTTCACTTCCCCCTGGACTGTTCCGTCAGTCCTTCCGGGCCTGAGTCCAGTGACATCGCTCCGCATTTCTCCGGTGAGGGACGCCGCTCCGTTTCCGGTCAATCCCGAGGAGGTAGTCGCCTCACCACGTTCGCGGAGGATGTCGTCATCCTGGTTGGCCCCCCTTTTTTTTTTGTTTGGCGCCCTGCGGCATCGCCCCGCATGTTCCGGTGAAGGACGCCGCTCCGTTTCCGGTACAGATCCCGAGGAGGACGTCGCTTCACTTTTTCCGCGGGGGGTGCTGCAGGTCCGAGGCGGAGGATCCTTCCCCCCTGGACTGTTCCGTCAGTCCTTCCGGGCCTGAGTCCAGTGACATCCTCACCACGTTCGCGGAGGATGTCGTCATCCTGGTTGGCCCCCCTTTTTTTTTGGTGCCCTGCGGCATCGCCCCGCACGTTTCCGGTGAAAGACGCCGCTCCGTTTCCGGTACAGATCCCGAGGAGGACGTCGCTTCACTCTTTCCGCGGGGGGTGCTGCGGGCCCGAGGCGGAGGATCCTTCCCGCCCTCCCGCCCCTTTTCTCAGGTCGCCGAGGCGGGGGTTTGGCCGCGGTGCGTCGGGGGATGTTGCTCGGCACCTCAGTTCGGCGGTGGACGTCACTCGGCCCTACAGCTCGGCTGTGGACTTCGCTCGGCCCTTCAGCTCGGATGCGGACGTCGCTTCGGCCCTTCAGCTCGGCTGTGGACGTCGCTTGGCCCTCTTTGGCTGCGCCGCCGTGTGCCCTGCTCCCCCCACCTACCTCGCCGTGTGCCTTGGCTCCCCTCGCCTACCTCGCCGTGGTCCTTGCTCCCCCCACTGGCCTCGCCGTCGTCCTTGCTCCCCTCACCTGCCAATCACCGTGGGCCTCGCCCCCCCTCCTGGACCTTGTCGGGTTTTGGCGCTTCGGGAGCCGCGCCTTAAGGGGGGGGTTCTGTCAGGGATCAGCGCGGACCTTTGGACACGTGCGAATGTTTTTATTATTGTCACGTGTCCGCCACGCCTTCGTCCGCTCCTCCCTGTCTCCTCACCTGTTTCCCATCCTGTGTGTGTGTATTTATGTGAGCCGCGTTGCCGAGGGCAGCGCGGATTCATTAGTGTATTTAAGTTAGATTAAGTTACGTTAGTTCCCAGTGTCGTGTGGATGTCTGTTTGTTTCCCTTGTGTATTAAACCCCTATCATTTGAAGCTATCCTGCCGACGGGTCTGTCTCCTTTCCACCGGATCCGGGGGCCTGACAGAATGAATCCGCCTTGCCATCGGCCCGCAGCAGCGGCGTCCTTCCCCGGAGAAAAAAAAAGGAAGAAAAAGAAAAAAAAAAAAAAAAAAGGCCGGTCCGAGCTGGAAGCTATCCTGCCGACGATTCTGTCTCCTTTCCACCGGATCCGGGGGCCTGACACCGGAGTACCCGGAGGAAACCCCCGAGGCACGGGGAGAACATGCAAACTCCACACACACAAGGTGGAGGCGGGAATCGAACCCCCAACCCTGGAGGTGCGAGGCGAACGTGCTAACCACTAAGACACCGTGACCCCCGCTAAATAATATTACAATATTAAAATATTTCTAAACAAAATTATTTTATTTATATATGTATTTATTTATCTTTACAGTGTCAGTTCAATTAACAAAAATACTGTATAATAATACATAAAAATAATAAAAAATAATAATAATTTTTGGGCAGCACTTTATCTTTCAATATAATTAAATATTAATTTTAAAAAATGCAAAAATAAATGTACTGATATTATTTGATATTATTTATTAGAAAGATTGTGGTAAAAGTTTATATTTATGTGTATATGAAAAATAATAATAAAGTTCAGGACTTCTGTCTTTATTTTTTTTGGCTGCAGACTGAGATTTTTCACATGATTTCACACCTTTTAGACTTTCATGTGGATGAAGATTACATCGTCAGCTGTGTTGGACCAGAAGAAACGTTTCATCGCATCACATTGGAGGTGTTTTTACATCTAAAACATCAAGCCAAGCGTGACACTTTAGGTGTTAAGGGAGGAAATCACTCAGTATTGGAGGAGTGTAACAAGAACCGTGTCTGCAGAACAAATCGAATAGATCAGATACATCGGATCAATTCAGAGAGACAGAGCAGTGTTGCTTCTTTGTATGTAGTGACTTTATTAATTAGGTACGAGTGCAGAAGAGAAATCAATATTTCCTCGAGGCGGCATTGATTTTGTGTTTGTGTGTGTGTGTGTGTGAGAGAGTGTGTGTGTGAGAGTGTGTGTGTGAGTGTGTGTGTGTGGTTGTGTTCTAGTCTCGCTTCTTGTCATACATTTTAATACGAGGGATTTAAAGCTTATTTAAAGCTTAGATATGAAGGAATGGAGCTGTGAAGCTAAGCTGTGTGTGTGTGTATATGTGTGTGTGTGTGTGTGTGTGTGTGTGTGATCTTGTCTCTTTAGCCTGGACACATGGAGACCCCAGGAAAGTGATCCATCCTACTGACAGCTCAGGAGACTTCTGCGGGCAGAAAGGCACGAGCAACGCGTGAGTATTGGCGACTCCTTCAGCCAATCAGAGCTGCTGATAGTGCAGAGTGTAGGCGGAGACACAATGCATGTACTATATAATCAGTCTCATGTAAAGGTGTCATGCCATGGAACGTCCACGAAGAAAGGGAGTTCACCTGTTCATGTTCTCTCTCTCTCTTATACACACTAGAGACTCCTTGCATAAATGTCCAGTAAAGATTGTATTACTTGTTGTTGTTGTTGTTGTACACATTGTTTTATCGTGAGTCTTAGATCATGTGGGATGTCCGACAAATACGTCCCTGTAGAAGTTGTTGCTATACAGTAGAAACCTTTGTAGTGTTTCCCATCACTGCTTATCTAAGGATTGGTTTACAATAACATTTGTGCTGAGGTTAGCCTTAGGGTTAGGGATAGGTGTAGGTCTAATTTTAGGGTTAATTCAGGTTAGTGGAGTCTAGGATATGCAGCACATTATCATTTAGTTAGACTTGTGTTTGGTGCTGAGGTTAGGTTTAGGGTTAAGTTTTAAGGTTAACGGTTAGTGTTAGGGTTAAGTTTAAGATTAGAGTTAATCAGTGGAGTTGTGTATAGGACATGCAGCGCATTGATTTAGTTAGACTTGTGTTTGGCGCTGAGGTGCGATCAGCAGGATGTGAGCTTGGGTTGAATGAAAAGCAGCTCGTTAGTGGAGCTGGGGAACAGCGATAAGAAGGTTTGTTATGCGCGACCAGGGTGCTGTGTTTACTGCACTGGAGTTTAGAATTGGAGTGTGTGTGTGTGTGTGTGTGTGTTACGCTTGCAGAATTAAAGGCGAGGGAGCTTGAAGACTGACTTGAGGATAGCTCCATCTTTATTCTGCGTATATAATGTGGGTTTAATAATGTTGCACATTCAAGTGTTAAAGAAACGAGAGCAGATGTCATGTCATGACTTCAGCAGTGAGTCAGGGGTCTTATTAATGATTTATGGCCCAGGATCAAATCAGGAATCATTCGAGTGTTGGAAAAGAAAAGCGATGAAGATTTGACATTGAATTAGATATGACAGAATAACACAATACACTCATAATATTAATGACAATAATAATAATTTCATTAATGTTTAATAGGAGAGTGTGTGTGTGTGTGTGCGTGTGTTTGTGTGCATGTGTGTGTGTGTACTGCATATAGTCGAACCTTATTAATGCATTTTATAGAGATGCTCCGATCAGCATTTTTGGGGCTGATCGATCACCGATCACCAAGATCATGATCTGCCGATTGCCGATCACTGCCGATCACAGAATGGCAGGGGAATGGGAATCTTTTATCTATAATCTAACAGAGTTTGCACCATTTTTAGAAATGAAATTAACTCTAAATTAACTGTATTGAGGAAAATAAACTGTAGAAATAGGCTACAGTCAAGATCTTGAAAAACCACCAAGTGTTTAATTTAGAAAATGAGAACTTAAGGCTACTGTAGGCCATCTTTCCCAAAGGGGTCAGGCAGACCAACACACATCAGATCAGCTTAATGGGATGTAACCTCTTAATACACTGATTACATTTTATAATTGGCAGCAAAATGTAAAACTTCTTACACCAAAACTGGCTACTGCCACAAAGGACAAAACTATGGCAAGTCTTTTTTTTCTGTTATTATTATGAACGTCTGATGTAGTTGAGGAACCAACTACATCAGATCTAAAAAATAAAATAATGAAAGCTACTGTAAGCCAATGCCATCCTTTCTAAATAACACGGCAGAGAAACAATGAGGCCAAGCAGATAGTTACCAACCAGATGAACTTGGGATGGTATGAGGTTACACAGGCCCAGGCTACTTGTAAAATGTAAATAAAATGTAAATAAAATTTTTAATATATTAAAATTAAATATTCATTCATTCATCTTCTACCGCGTATCCGAACTACCTCGGGTCACGGGGAGCCTGTGCCTATCTCAGGCGTCATCGGGCATCAAGGCAGGATACACCCTGGACGGAGTGCCAACCCATCGCAGGGCGCACACACACACACACACACACACACACACACTCTCATTCACTCATGCACTCACACACTAGGAAGTACCCTAGGAAACCAGAGTACCCGGAGGAAACCCCTGAGGCACGGGGAGAACACGCAAACTCCACACACACAAGGTGGAGGTGGGAATCGAACCCCCAACCCTGGAGGTGTGAGGCGAATGTGCTAACCACTAAGCCACCGTGCCCCCTTAAAATTAAACAATTGGCCACAAAATGTTTCAAACCAAAACATGCTGGGCCGCGGCCTACTAACACGGAGTACAAAATCCTTCATGTCTCAATCATAAAAGGCATCACTCACACTCACACTCACACTCACATCACTACTAGTTTAAATGTATCACTCACAGTCGGCTGGTTGAGGGATGGGGATGTTGTTGGCTTCGGCTGGTTTAGTTTCTCATACTCGGCATAAAAATTAAAATGCCGTTGCTTGCTTCCACCTCGAGGGATTTCATCACGACATACATCGCAAACGGCTAACTTTACGTCTTTATCGGACACTTTCAAAAACTTCCAGACGGGAGAACTCATGTTGCCACTGGTAAGCTCCGCTCTGCTGTTGTTTACATGTGCGCCGTGCATGCACGTGTGAAAAAGTCGCGTGAGTAATTTACGTCACGTGATCGCCTTTTTTGATCGCCGCTTTTGGGGTTCGCCGATCAAGCTATTTTTAGCCGATATCGGCCGCATTTTACCGTCCTGGTCAATATAGATCTTTCAATCTGAATAACATGTGCATGTGTGTAACAGTACATGATGCTGCTGACCCCTTGTGGCAAATTGCACTCAGTACAACAAAACACAAAACAGTGATCAAACCCACAGAGAGACAAAGAGAGACAACAAGATTCAAACAATAAAACAATAGAAAAAATAAATAGGCTTAAAGTAAACATCCAGCATATAAACACAAGAGGGAGAAAGATGTAAAATGGCTCATAGCTCACTCTCCACCCGAGATAGATGGATGGATGGATGGATGGATGAATGAATGAATGAATGAATGAATGAATGAATGAATAAATAAATTCTATCAAGTAAATAAATGGTGGTGTACTGCTGGATGGTTTCGTCCCGCTGCTCTCACTCCTAGTGTAAAAACGGCTGCCTTAAAGATGTTATAGCTTTCGTGGTATCACTGTGTTTGTGTGAAATGAAGGAAGGAATTTGTTTTCAGTCTCGTTTTTATCTTCCGCAGTAAGAAACCCATCCTGTTCTACTTCAACATCCTGAAATGTGCGAATCCTGCTGTTTTGATAAACCTGCAGTGTCCCACCACTCAGGTTCTCCACTAACATAATATCCACTCAGCACTACACTGTACACATTTCAAAGCAACACCTTCACACGTGAATACTTCACACGTTTTCTGTTGTGCTGCTGTTTATAGATGTGTGTTTCGACGTGCCCGGACCGCTTCGCCACGTACACGGACGTGCGGCTCCAACACGCCTTCAACAGGAGCCACTGGGAATATTACAGGCAGTTCTGCAGGCCGGGATTCAACGATCCAAAGAAGGTGATTATTCACGAACAGTAGATCCGAACGAGCTGGAACCATCTTCATCTCGAGAGGAAGTGAGATTCTGACGATTTGTTTATCAGTCAATAACGAGCTCTGTCTGCCTTTTGATGAATAAACAACATGGCAGCAATGCGGCACAAGTTGATAGGCCACACCTCTTTCACTGAGACTGATATGTATAAACACCACACCTCTTTCACTGTAACAGATAGGCACAGGGCCCTTTATGTAACTGACTGACACAAAGCCACAGTGACCACACCTGTGACTGACAGATTATTGGGGCCATGCCTAATTTATTCTGAATAACAAGCTTAAACTGCCTGATACAAAGCCACGCCCCTTCATGTAACTGCCTGATACAAAGCCACACCCCTTCATGTAACTGCCTGATACAAAGCCACACCCCTTCATGTAACTGCCTGATACAAAGCCACACCCCTTCATGTAACTGCCTGATACAAAGCCACACCCCTTCATGTAACTGAATGATACAAAGCCACACCCCTTCATGTAACTGCCTGATACAAAGCCACACCCCTTCATGTAACTGAATGATACAAAGCCACACCCCTTCATGTAACTGAATGATACAAAGCCACACCCCTTCATATAACTGCCTGATACAAAGCCACACCCCTTCATGTAACTGCCTGATACAAAGCCACACCCCTTCATGTAACTGCCTGATACAAAGCCACACCCCTTCATGTAACTGCCTGATACAAAGCCACGCCTCTTCACTGTAACTGACAGGCACACAGGCTACACCCCTTCACTGTAACCCTAACCCTTTCAACAGATACAAAGGCGCACCTCCTATAACTAACTGATACAAAGCCACACCTTCTTCACTGTAACTGACAGGCTCTGTGGCCACGCCTCCTTTATTGACAGATAAATAATTCACATCACTTGCATTCATTACACATGCAATAAAATCTCAGTAGTTGTTTTGTTTTTTGTTTTTTTAACAATTTAAGCTCCACCCATTTTTTCCTTATAAGGCAGCAGTAATGTAACGTCATGTAAATTAAACCTTTTAATCTTTCTCTCTCTTATTTTTCTTTTCTTCAGGCTGTGGCTCATGTGCTGCGTGATGAAGACTGTCCGTCTGTGATTGTGCCCAGCAGACCATGTAAATACACTTCCTTAATGTGTGTGTGTGTGTATGTGTGTGTGTGTGGATTAGACCAAGTTTATATTAATGCGCTTGTTGTATGCATTATGGTTTCTATGGACACAGCTGATTTACAGGGACACCTACACCAGCATGCCACTCCATATAAAGCAATTTAAAAATGTCTGTAATTGTTAATATGGAGAAATTTTCTGAAAGAAGATGTTAATGCAACGTTCATTTGTGTGTGTGTGTGTGTGTGTGTGTGTGTGTAAATGTGTTTTAAACTCTATCCTGTGATTTCATCTCAGTTTTCCAGCGATGCCTTCCGGACTTAACGACGAGGAACGGCACGCTGACGGTTGCCAACAGAACGGCTTTTAAGGACGCACTAGATACAGCGAGGAGTGTGAGTGAACTCAGGGACGCAGCTGAGTGAGTACACACACACACACACACACTTATAAACTATAAACATTTATTAGTTAATGAAATTAAAAACAATTACAATATTATTAAATGAAGTTTTTTTTATATCTTTTATGGGAAATGAATCAACTCCACTGCTTTGCATCAATCTTCTGTTAAGTAGTTTTCTATAACAGCACACACCCAAGTGTTCTTTCTCATTCTAGCATATTTTTTCATGCAAATGAGTGAACATCATTTGTAGTGATCCTTAATATATTAAAGCATTAAATCTAACCACATTATGAAAAATTATTAAAGCAGTCACTTAACTAAGGCGCTTCTTTAAACAGCGAGTGTATCGATGTTTATATTTTATAGCCGTCTGTCTGTCTGTTGTCGCTCTCTCTCATCTTTCTATCTCTCTGTGCAGTGGTATAACAGCTCTGCTGGAGGCCAAGCAGTTTGGCATGAAGATCGTGGAAGACTACGCCAACTCCTGGGCCTGGATCCTTACGTGAGAAGAAATAATATACATCTATATACAAAGTCATATGGTGTGTTTCAAAACTTGTGCTTTAGTTGTGTGTGTGTGTGTGTGTGTGTGTGTGTCAGAGGGTTAATTCTAGCACTGATCATCAGTTTGATCTTTATCCTGCTCCTGCGCTTCACTGCTGCCCTCCTGCTCTGGTTCACTATCATCGCCGTCTTCCTGCTTGTAGCCTACGGTGAGATAAAGTGTGTGCGTGTGTGTAGACAGACGGACGTACGGACGGATGGACAGGCAGATAGACAAAAAGACTTAAAGAACATGGGACAGATAGATATACAGAGAGTCAGACAGATAGATAGGGAGAAGGTCTCTCAGGCAGACAGTAGACAGGCAGACAGTCAGACAGAGAGACAGACATAAATCAATGGATAGTTGGACAAAAGGCAGACAGACAGATGAATGGATGGACATGTAGACAGAGAGAAAGCAAGTCAGATGGACAGATGGAAAGACAGGCAGACAGACAGACAAAAAGGTGGAAAGCCAGACAGACAGATGGCTGGTCAGGTAGACAGGGATACAGAATGCAAGACATACAGAAAGATAGTCAGACAGATAGCTGGACAGATAGACAATATTGTCCTGATCTACAGCAGACCAGAGTGAGTTGGTCATGTGTCTGTGGTCTGTGTGATTAGGAATCTGCCGTTGTTACTGGGAGTTCACTCTCCTTAGGGAGACTCCAGAAGCAGACGTCAGCATCACGGACATGGGCATCCAGACGAACCTACACGTCTACCTGCAGCTCAGCCAGACGTGGCTCGTTTTCTGTGAGTTAAAGCAGAAACCCACTTTATGTTTCAGACATAAAGCATAAACACAAGATTACCTCAGAACTTTGCATTTAACTAACGAATCCAAAGTCACACCCAGAACTCGTTCTGTTTGCTGCGTAGGTCAGATTTGTATTAAATGATGGCCAGATTCACGTTATGCAGTTTCTACGAAATATGTCACCGTCTGTCATTTCCTGAGGTGAAGCTAGAAAGAAAAGGAAATAATAAAATATTTTAACCAACAGATGATAGCAAAATGCTAGCAAATTTCTCTAAAGCATAAACAACAGAGCTAATGTAAACGATTGTATTGAGCATTAACTGTAGCTATAATTGGTAGAAAACATTTTGAGAATATTTGGTGCTTAAAATTCAAAAGGACTGTGTACAGTATATGTCTGTTTTCTCTCAGTGGTCTCTCTAGTACTAACTGAAGCCTCCATAGTTTTAATGCTGGTCTTCCTGAGGAAGAGAGTGTGCATCGCTATCGCTCTGCTGAAAGAGGGCAGCAAGTAAGTCTGAATTTCTTGTCAGATTTCACAGAGATCTCAGCTCCATAAACTCTCTGGAACTATTGTGTGTTTGTTTGCAGGGCTATCAGCTACATCATGTCTGCGTTATTCTACCCAATCATCACTTTCGTGATGCTGGCTGTTTGTATCTCTTACTGGGCCATTATAGCTGTGTATCCTTTTAGAGCAGTGCAGTATGTGAAAATGATACGAATGATAAAAAATACTTACTTGGATGCATCATCTCAGTTTAGAAAAGAACAAAAATAAACTAGAAATTAGCAGGTCATATTTGCAAAATGGCAAGAACATATTTGCAGTTTTTAACACTGTAATCAAACAGTTGGTGAGCCAGCCAGGAAGTGCACGGACATAACTAAACCATATGAACAGATTTTATATTTATGTATTTTTATTTTATTTATTTATTCATTCAACAGAGTGGAACTTGACACTTGACCTATTGTTGTATCATCCTGTCCTGCTCTACATATCTGTAAATCTTATTATTTTTAGCTAAGAAAAGAAGGCTGTGGCACATCTGACAGTGCTAGATTAAAAACTAAACTTGAATTTTGGCAGAATCCTCCAAAACCGTTATTTTTCAGGAAATTAAAAAAACGCCGTACCTTATCTGCAGTGCACAGGGTTTAGTCCGCGTTGCAGTGGATTGTCTTGTGCTAAATTCCTGTCCTCAGATGAGCACCAGAACTAGCGGGGGTCAAGATTTTTTTTTCTTTGAGCCCAGTGTTTTGAAGACATTTACCTCAGAAGACGTGTTGATTCGTTGCGACTCTTCTTGAGGAGAAATATGCCGTGAAGCTCTCCCGCGGAGTGAGGAAGAGGTGGACAGTTGAAGTGTCCAATGGAGTTATGAGATTTGTGCTCAAGCTATTTTCAAGACTTTAGATTGGTTAATAACTTGTTAAAATAACAGACCCACGTGGGGTCTGACCAATAGCATCGATGTGTGAAAAAATATGAAATTGACCAAATTTGGACATACAAGGTTTCCGCCCGACAGCGACGATTTGCTACATTAATAAACTAAACTTTTATTTTAATATGATTCTAATAGTCAGCGAGCAAGCCAGGAGGTACAACAAGAACATTTAACCATAAAAGCAGCTTTTATATTTATTTATATTAAGTATATAATTTTAGTTTCTACAGTTAATCAGCTGTATCAGGATACATTTTGCCATGCCGAATAATAATATACTTGTTTATTATCATATATATCTACATGAATCGTTTTAACACCAATATCTAACAGTTGATGAGTCGGTCAAAAGGTTCAAATAGATGAATTAGCCCTTTTGTTTATTCATTCATTCATTCATTTTCTACCGCTTATCCGAACTACCTCGGGTCACGGGGAGCCTGTGCCTATCTCAGGTGTCATCGGGCATCAAGGCAGGATACACCCTGGACGGAGTGCCAACCCATCGCAGGGCACACACACACTCTCATTCACTCACGCAATCACACACTACGGACAATTATCCAGAGATGCCAATCAACCTACCATGCATGTCTTTGGACCGGGGGAATAAACCGGAGTACCCGGAGGAAACCCCCGAGGCATGGGGAGAACATGCAAACTCCACACACACAAGGTGGAGGCGGGAATCGAACCCCCAACCCTGCAGGTGTGAGGCGAACGTGCTAACCGCTAAGCCACCGTGCCCCCCCCTTTTGTTTATTTAAATTTAATTTCATTAATACAGTTATTCATGTGTAAACCTGTTTGTCTTTTTATTAATAAGGACTAAAATCTTAACAGTTGGTGAGCCAGCCAGGAAGATTTAACCAGCTTTATACAGTTTCTACATTTAACCAGCTGTAACCCTGCAGGGTTAATACCAAATTTTAACAGTCAGCAAGCCAGCCAGGAGGTTTAAAGACAAAATTGAACCTCTTTTAATAAATAATATGTGATCACAAATCTAAATAATTTCAATCTGTTTGCACCTTAAGCAAATTCAGTTTTTTGGCTTCGTCCGGGGAAGCTGTGTACAAAGTGATGTCAGTGCAGCCCAACTGCAAACATGCCAACCTGACCTGCAGTCCAGACGTAAGTACCTTCTCTGATTTTGTATTAAACGTTAAGGAAAAGAGATACAATAAGACCATATTACAGATTTGTGTACATAACAAACGTGGAGTCAATGTCACTGATCTATTCCTATCCATTGTTTTTTCGGACAGACGTTCAACAGGACCAACATCACTAAGCAGTGTCCTGGAGCTCAGTGTCTCTTCGCATTCTATGGTGGCGAGAGCATGTATCACCGCTACATCTTCCTCCTGCAGCTGTCCAACCTGTTTGTCTTCCTCTGGTTGGTTAATTTCACCATTGCACTGGGTCAGTGTACACTTGCCGGAGCCTTTGCTTCCTACTACTGGGCCAAGAGGAAACCTGAAGATATACCATCATGCCCGGTTTTCGCTTCCTTTTTCCGGGCTGTACGGTACGTTTCTGCAATAGTCAGGGAGTTTTATTATAAAAGTGTAATTACTAATTAATTTGTTTTTTTTTTACTTGTTTATGCAATAAATCATAACACATATATTCTCCTGTAAAGTATAATAAAATATCTTCATTTGTGTCATCTCTGCAACAACTAACACTTGCCAAAGTGTATTTTTTGTGTCAGACTTAATGAAATGACACATGCTTCAAAACTGCTGCTGGACATTTCTTTTATTTTTTTTTTGGAGATAATGTGACTAATGTATCTTCAAGAATATCTTCTAAGAACTCCCATGTAGAAAAAAGTCTAGCGTAATTACTTTTAGAAAAAAGAAGGTCATGTGGCTTTAGCTGTGGTTTTATTTAATATTGTTTATGACTCGTGAGATTGGAAACAGTTCTCGTGGTGAATTCTGTAGTAAAAGGCTATAATTGTGGTACAATAGCATGTGTCTGATGTGCTTCTAGGTATCACACCGGGTCTCTGGCTTTCGGGTCACTGATATTAGCTTTCGTCCAGTTCATACGGATTGTACTCGAGTACCTGCACCACAAGCTCAAAGGTGAGAACAATGTAGAAACCTGCAGGTCGTGCTGTTATAAGAAACAAATCAGTAATGGTGTCATGTGATACAGCAGCATTACTGTTACCACTCTGACTCCAGTTACAATTATTATTAAAAAAAAATATATTTTTTTAATGCATTTATGGTAACATTTATATTGTGGAACAAATTAATTTGTGTTAATACTCATGTTATTGCAGTTTCCCTTTAACCAGGCTCTGTTTTTTTTCTTCTCTCTTTATCTCTGACTGAATCCGGACCAATCTCTAACACTCGAGTCTCCTTAAATCATTCATTCATTCATTTATTCCTTTTCTACCGCTTTTCCGAACTACCTCGGGTTACGGGGAGCCTGTGCCTATCTCAGTCATCATTGGGCATCAAGGCAGGATACACCCTGGACGGAGTGCCAACCCATCACAGAGCACACACACACTCTCATTCACTCACACAATCACACACTACGGACAATTTTCCAGAGATACCAATCAACCTACCATGCATGTCTTTGGAACGGGGGAGGAAACCGGAGTACCCGGAGGAGAACACGCAAACTCCACACACACAAGGTGGAGGTGGGAATCGAACCCCCAACCCTGGAGAAGTACCCGGAGGAGAACACGCAAACTCCACACACACAAGGTGGAGGTGGGAATCGAACCCCCAACCCTGGAGGTGTGAGGCGAACGTGCTAACCACTAATCCACCGTGCCCCCCCTCCTTAAATCAATGATATATAAAGTTTTCAATATACAGAAAACTTCACCATATCAACGATTTCTTTTTCTGTTTATATTAATAGAAGCCTGCGATTGGCAGGTTCTGACCACCAGTGCTACGGAATAAATTTTGTTATTGTTTCTTGTTTTGTCGATGTGTGTGTGTGTGTGTGTGTGTGTGTATGTGTGTGCATTTAGGCACTCATAATGTGTTTGCTCGCTTCCTGCTCTGCTGTTTAAAATGCTGCTTTTGGTGCCTGGAGCGTTTTATTCGCTTCATGAACAGGAATGCCTACATCATGGTAAGATTCTCTCTTCTGCTGTTTGTTAAAATCATGAACATTACATTACATTACGTTACATTACATTACATTTACAACATCATACGTCCTCTCTAGATTGCTATCTATGGAAAGAGTTTCTGCACATCAGCTCGGGAAGCTTTCTTTTTGTTAATGAGGAATGTTGTGAGGTAAAGAACCATGTGCTTGAGACTCAAATAATCAAATAAATAAATAAACCATTGACTCAGTCAACATAGCTGTTCTGGTTTACAGGGTAACTGTGTTGGACAAGCTGACAGATTTCCTGCTCTTCTTAGGGAAAATTCTCATAACAGGGATTGTTGGTAAGTCAGCAGCTTTGTTCATGGATCAATTCCAAACAAATTTCAGGAAGTTTTTTTATTTACCCCAGAAACTTTTCAACCTGTGGGCAAATAGTGCATTACAAAAGAGGACCTGGCAACCCATAAAGCTGTGCATTATTTTTCAGAGAATCATTACTTTCTTATTTTTTTCTTTATTATGTTCCTTTTGATGAAGAGCATTGACATGATAAAGAAATAATCCAAATCACCAGAAGAGGGCAGTAGAGCAACACAAAACCAGAACATTGTGCTGAAGCCCTCACTGGTGTGTGTGTGTGTGTGTGTGTGTGTGTGTGTGTTTTCTACAGGTGTTATTGCCTTCTATTTCCTCACACACAAAATCCCAATCATTCAGGAAGAAGTTCCAGTTCTGAATAATTACTGGGTGCCTCTGCTGGTAAGGAAACTTTGCTTTGTCTTGTTGAGCTTTGTGTCTTTGTTGTTGTCATTTAACATCTCTGCGCGTCTCCCACCAGACGGTCGTGTTCGGCTCGTACCTGATCGCACACGGCTTCTTCAGCGTCTATGCAATGTGCGTGGACACACTGTTCCTGTGTTTCTGTAAGTGTGCAGCATCTTAGAAATTGCTTACTGTTATATTTTTCCCTGTGACTTCACACCCTAATCTGTTCCCACTTCTTCCTCTCTGTGTTACGGTTCCAGGTGAGGACCTGGAGAGGAACGACGGAACGACGGCGAAACCTTTCCTCATGTCTCCCGGGTTGCGTGGAATTCTGAGAAGCGTGGATCAAAGCCCCGGGAAATCCCGAGCAGCGCTGCATCAATGCAGCGTTGAAGAATAGCTTTACTCCTCCTCCTAGCTCGCATGCTTTAACTCTTTATCTCCTCCTCTTCCTCCTCCTCTTACTGAGGAAGGGGTGCTGGCCGCTACGTCCTGTACTGTAACCCGACTCTGATGCACTAAGACTGTGAGAAACACTAAGCATTTACTTTCACCAGAGGAGACTTGAGGTGTATGCACACACACACACACACACACACAACACACACAGGTTCAGTCCAACTGCCTTATTCACAAGCGTCTAGCGTTTACAGGACCTTTTTGCGACATCTAGCTTGACCTGAGTTCTGATCGTTTATTTAGAGCGGAATAAACAAGGACATTTTTATATTTTATGACTTTTTGAGTGATGTGTTAACCTTCAACCAGTCAATTAACCAGCAATTTCTCCAAGCTTGACTAACTAGCTCAATTATAGACATAAATCCTCAAAACATGACTAGCTAGCTAATTAAAAACAAAACCAGAAATTTAAATAGCTAGCTAGTTCAATAATCAAATATTAATCAAATTTTCAATAGTTTATTTAATTTTCTTTTTTTTTTTTGGTACGTACATCATGAAACAACTAATTTGGTCATTTCACGTGTTATTTCTTGACTAGCTCCTAAATCAACAAACACATTCACAAGCTAGTAAATTAGGTGAAGTTCATTTGCAACATTTATTTTGAGTTATATTTCAGGTATTTACAGCTCTTGCTAATTTCCCAAAGTAAAATTTACCTTAACTCATAATACTTTCTTTATTGTTTTGAGAGTGAGTTTTAAAGGCAGATTTTGCTCCAGAAAAAGAGAAATCTCACAGATTTATTTCCACCAAAATGAAAAGTAAAGTAAAATAAAAAAGTTCTTGGAAATGTGCTTGAGTAAGAGTACAAGTGTGTGAATTCAATCCTTCCTGAATTAGAAAAAAAAACTGAATTATCGTCTTGTCTAAATACCTGGATGATGTTGGACAGTGTTTGCACTTGGTGGCCACCAGGGGGCGTAATAATGCAGATATTTGAAGAAGGTCCAGAATCTTGAGTTTGGATTTGGATTTGTGTTTTGTTTTGTTTTTAAACTAGGTAGAAGTAGCTGATTAATATTTTAATTTCTATGCAACTAGTAAAAAGGAACGAGAATGTATTGCGGTTTGAGACACAGCCCTAGAGCTCACGCTCATTCTCCTCTTGTTTTAACACAACGTCCTGCTTTTCCTCTCACTCAGAGCCAAACACAAGAAGATTGCTTTCCCATAAGAGTCTATGAAGTGACTCTGAACAAATTAAATGTGAAATAAACAAGAAAACTGTGCACTCTAAAAAAAAACCTCTGGAAATCAAGCTGTCTCCTCTAGCAGGAGGTCAAAGCCATCGGGTTCCTTTGTACCAGGAGCTTTTTTTGTATGTTTTGGGATGGGAATATGATGCATTTGTATCTTTTGTACTACAAGGGGGGGGAAAAGGGAATATAATTATTTTTTTTTTGGCAAATAAAAAATAGTCCAATTTCATTACAGTTAACATGTTCAACATTTGAATTACGTCTGAAATAATTGAATTATTTCTGAATTACGTCTTTTTTATAACTCTGATTATCATCTCAATGACTGTGAAATTTGTTTTATATTTACATTTATTTGGAAGATATTTTTTAGTATTTTTAAGCAGTGTGACATGCAGTGCAATGCATGCAACAACAACAACAACAACAATAATAATAATAATAATAATAATAATAATTCACACTCAACCCAAAAATAATAGGGTAGAATAAGTTACTGCAAAAAAAAAACAGAAAAGGTAACCACACGCCGGCGTGTACACACACACACTCACACACACACTCTCACATACTCTCTCTCACACACACACACAGACAGCTGAGTGTATTAGCTTCAGGACTCAAGTGCTCTCTTGACTTAAGTAAAGCACAAAATAACAAAATCTCTGTGATTTTCTTCCTTTCTTTTGATTATTTAAATAATCACGGTACTTCTGCTGACTTTCATTAAATCCAAGTTGAGAAAAAAAAACTCAAAAGCTACTCTGTTTTTCTTGATTTGCTGATTTAAAATTGCTCTGACTATTTTTTACACACCTACATTTTCAGATCCGTTTGTAGGTTTTACGTCCTGCAGGTTGAGACGTTCAGGTGTTTTAATGAAACGTCATGATAAATCTCATGTATCATGCAGCAGCTGAAACTACATACACACTCACGGTGCACTTTAAGGGACGTGTGCACACCTGCTTATTCATGCAATTAAGATTCCAACTCCATGTCTTGAGGACAACAGTCTCCTAATCAATAACACTTTCTAACAGTTTATAATCACACCCTCCAGTGTCGCCCAAATGAAGATGAGCTTCACTTTTGAGTCTGGTTCCTCTCAAGGTTTCTTCCTCTTCCATCTAATTGAGGTTTTTCCTCACCACAGTCACCTCAGTCTTGTTCATTAGGGATAAATACAAACACATTTAAATATAAGTCTAATATTAATCTTTTGTATAATATTAATCTTTGAATAATATTAAACTTATTAAAAATTATGTTCTGTAACGCTGCTTTGAGACAATGTCCATTGTTAAAAGTGATGAACAAAAAAAAAACTAAATTGTATTGAATTATCCAATCAGCCAATCGTATCGCTACAGTTAGAGATGAAGTCCTTGAGTTCATGTTCGGATCAAACGTCTGAGCCCATATTCATAAAGACTCATAAAGAGCCCGTATTCATAAAGACTCATAAAGAGCCCGTATTCATAAATAATGATGTCACGGAGCTCCTAATTTAGCTTAAACATTTCTAACTGTGAATCTGAACAAAGAAAATATAACAACTTTTATCTTAGAGAGGAGGCGGGGCTTAACCTGTTACTAGGTGACACATTCTGTAGAAGACTGTGATTGGTTGTCCAAAAAAATATGAGCGTTTTAAAAATCTGGTCTATTATAAACCTTCACTTTGTCTCTATGTTAAGATATTAGAGACTATATGGTGTAGGGATTACGTTGGTGACCGATCATATCAGAGATGTTCTAACATCTGTATGTTATAAATGTAATAAATGTAATGTTAAGCCCTATTCGGACGGGACTAGTTTTACAGGGGGTCGTTAGAGAAATTTCAGTTTCACAGACGTACTTTGTGATTTTAATCCCGTCCGAATCTGCCATGTCTGTCTTTTTCTCACACGACCTGTGTAAAAATTCCAGAGCAAATTACCTACTGTTTTTCAGCAAAATCAGCGCTCCTCTGAGAAATCTAATCCCGTCAGAATGCGAATGTCTGTGATTGCCGAAAATGTTTTTTCCAAAACGTGTTTTCTTGTCTGTTTTGGTCAGCGTGAAGTACCGTATTAACCCTAGCGCACCGGTATTCAATTTTCTGCTTTCTGCACACCAATAATGGATGTAAATGTGTTTGCTACCCTGCGAAGAAATAAAAAAATAAAATCAACAAGAAGAGCCAAATCACGTAAATTGTTAAGACTGGCTACTGTAATATCAGTTTCAGGTAATTCAGGTAAAAAAAAATTCTAACTCAAACGTCGTTTGGAAAACTAGTCCCGTCCGAATAGGGCTTATGTGTGCATGTGTACATAAGTGTGCATGTGTATGTGTACATGTGTATGTGTGCATGTGTAAGTGTGCATGTGTATGTGTACATGTGTAAGTGTACATGTGTAAGTGTGCATGTGTAAGTGTGCATGTGTATGTGTACATGTGTATGTGTACATGTGTATGTGTACATGTGTAAGTGTGTATGTGTATGTGTACATGTGTATGTGTACATGTGTATGTGTACATGTGTAAGTGTGTATGTGTATGTGTACATGTGTATGTGTGCATGTGTATGTGTACATGTGTATGTGTACATGTGTATGTGTATGTGTACATATGTATGTGTGCATGTGTAAGTGTGCATGTGTATGTGTACATGTGTAAGTGTACATGTGTAAGTGTACATGTGTATGTGTACATGTGTAAGTGTGTATGTGTATGTGTACATGTGTAAGTGTACATGTATGTATGTGTATGTGTACATGTGTATGTGTACATGTGTAAGTGTGCATGTGTATGTGTGCATGTGTATGTGTGCATGTGTATGTGTGCATGTGTGCATGTGTAAGTGTGCATGTGTATGTGTATGTGTACATGTGTAAGTGTGCATGTGTATGTGTACATGTGTAAGTGTACATGTGTAAGTGTGCATGTGTACATGTGTAAGTGTGTATGTGTACATGTGTAAGTGTGTGTGTGTACATGTGTGTAAGTGTGTATGTGTACATGTGTAAGTGTGTGTGTGTATGTGTACAGTACATGTGTATGTGTACATGTGTATAAATGTAAATGTAAACATCTCTGACACAGAGCAGAAATGTCAGAGACATATATCATTAAAAGTCCTCCTCACTTCTAACACTTTTTGACCTTATGAGCTCTTTTAAGGGTTAATATTCTTAATGAATAACTTTTATCTATATATATTAGGATCTTGCACTAAGAATTCTAATCAATATGGGCCCTAAGTGTAGAAATGAGCTCTCTCACACACACACACACGCTCAATCAAGGTGTACAAACTGCTCACGCCGAGTGTCAGATTTTCCCAGCCGTACATCTATCCACGCATTACCGCTCACCTTTGTTCATTCAGATTCAGACAAAATCTGTCATCGTCCTCAAACCGCTAATTGGCACCTGCTAATATCTGAACAGAGCTGTGTAATTTGTAGCGTGTGCTGTATAAACAGTGCGAGTACAGTGAGGTAAATTACTGAGACAAGACTGAACACGAGCGAGCACAAACACACAAAACTCACACTCAGGTTAATTTGATCAAACTCAGACACACACTCGGAATCGTTAGCTAACATTATCTTAACAGATTAATTCTAGCATTTGGCAGTCAATCATCATGACCAAGTCCCCCCACCCCACCCCCCTTCACAGATGGCGTTTGATTGACACGGCAGACGACCAACCTGCAGTCCGTCTGCAAAAACGTGAGCCTAAAGAAAGCTCCTGATTTCTAGTCCTCATGTTTTCAAAATCCATCAAGCTTGACGTTTATCGTAAGCTGAAAAATGCTGGAATAGTTTCACAAATAACATTTCCACATTTTCATCGTTGTCCAGTTGAAAGTTCAGGAAATTTTAGAAGAATTAACATTCCAGTTTAAAACTGAAAAAAGAAAAAAGAAAACTTTTTTTTTGTAACGTTAACTAAATCAAACACACCCACGATGGATTTATTTCATGTTA
The DNA here is from genome assembly GCF_030014155.1 of Tachysurus vachellii. Lineage (NCBI taxonomy): Eukaryota > Metazoa > Chordata > Actinopteri > Siluriformes > Bagridae > Tachysurus > Tachysurus vachellii. The sequence goes on along the minus strand of NC_083460.1, from coordinate 2,263,027 downwards.
CCAAATGCAAAACAATTTCTGTGACGCAACACGAGGCTTCACATGTTCAACCTAAAAACCAGATTTGAGATGGAGATAGGGGGCGGAGCTTCATGGGAAGACTTTTAATATCGGATCGAAGCTGACTTGTCGATCGTTTCAGATTTGTCTGTCGGTTGAATTCAACTGCTGTTTTCTTTTGTCGAGGGAAAAAAACAAAAAAACGCTCTGATGGTATAATGCGAGAGAACTTGTAGCAGCTTTGTAATCGAATTTACAACAAAGCTGCTACACAAATTACCCATCTGGAGATTTTATTTATGGCAAAAGTTGCTGTGTAGCTTTCACGACAGACTATTTGAGTTCAAGTAAATGTTTTGAAATGTAATTTTCTTCACTTACCAGAATTAAACATTTTACATGCATGTAACTTAGTATGTAGCTTCTAGATCAACTTAGCCACGCCCTGTTTTTATGTCGTCAATGCATGGGACTTAATTCCGTAGTGATAAAGGAACGTTGCTGGAGCTGCGAGACATAGATATTTTTATTTTTGTCTTTTTCACAGAACCTTGAGTTTATAAAACGCTTCTTAGAACAATAACCGAAGCGATCAAAGTTTGTGTAGCTATTTAAACAATAAATGCAGCTACTCAATTCCATAAGCATTGAACATTTTATTGGCATTTTGTTCAACTTCCACAAAAAAAAAATAAAAAAATTACCAAAAATAAACAAAAGCAGCTGAAAAAACTGAAACCAAGACTTCCATCGTAGATTTATTTCAAAACAAAGTGCTCAGTCACATACAACAAATAAATTAAATGTGATTGTATACAACCGTTTTTTCATATATAGATATTTATATATTAAACAAAAACAAAAAAAAACTTCAGCCGTTCACAATAACATTGAAAGCTTTTGTTTTCTTGAACCATCCTTCAGTAAACGCTCACGAAAGTATAGAACAGTTATGGTGCAAGACGCGGTCCACAGAGCACTGAAAAGTTCCTCATGCTTTTCCTCTAGACTCTGACCTGATTGGTTGAGATGGTGCAGTGGGCGGGATTTGTCTCAGGCGTGGCTGATGGGCAGCTGTGTCATGGAGTGGGGCAGGAGAGGCTGGAACATCAGCGACGTCGGGGACTGAACTGGAGAAGAAAAGCACAGATGTTAAAAAAAATAAAGAATCTCAGAATTTTCTGAACCAAATTTTTGATAGCTAGAGAATACCAGCTATGGGGGAAAAACTATTTTATGAATGTATGTTAAAATGTCAAAGCTTTTACTGACGCGGTCTGAATCCAATAATCCGGTCATGAAAACACTTAAATATGCACTGGGAGAAAGGTGGATTTTATCTTTTAACATATCAACTATTTAAATATTAGGCTCATTATAATACAATACACATTGAATTTTTTTATTGAAATATTTTTAAAAGGTTACTAAACCTTTCACTCAATGACTTAAAAGTTGTAATTTATTTTAATTGTTTTTGAATAAACAAATCTGGTGTAATTAACTGATCAGCAGATTGACCGACACTTCATAATGACAGCTACAATAATTACTGATATGGAATATTACAATTATTATTATTATTATTCAATTATTTAGCAAATTTAGGAAGCTTTAGCACTTCACTGTCAATCTTGTAAATGTCTTCTGGGTTTGTTTAATTTGACAAAATTAATATTCTATAATATTGTTTTTCCCTTAAATGTTTTATCGAGACCAGAAAAAGTATTTAAAAAGCACAAAATGGTCATGTGTTACAATACAAGCAGATTTTGTACAGAATTAAAGTAAATATTTACTGTTGTGTCTTTAATTACTATCTGTTTTAGCTGAATCGGTCCCACATATTAGAGTGTTTCGTCACAGGGATCTTAACTGAGAAATATAATTCCACTTGGATATAAAAGTGAATGAATATATAACTAAAACTAAATAAAAAAGGCCAAGATAAAACTGGTCAATAAATAAATAAAAAGGTTACAGAAGCGACACACACACCAGGGTTAATAAACTGACCGTCCATGTACGAGTGCAGGGTGGTGAGCATGGGCGTGTCGACCGGAGTGAACGCCGTGTACTGCAGCTCCTCCATCAGAGGCGGGGACAGTCGACCCGGCTGCAGGGACGACACCGGCGCCGTGGATGAGTGGTTCGGGCTCACGTGCTTCTTATGACGCGCTCGGCAGTTCTGAAACCAAACCTGAGGTTCCACAAACACACGGCAACATAAGAAACACGTAAATGATTGATTTCCATTTGCTTCTGATCAAGATTCATATTAACGTTGAAAACAGAGCAAGAATCAACATGAACACCAGATAAGTTACCAAAACAACACGCTCTGAAAGATCAGCCCTTGTTTATTAAAGTAAAGTACGACAAATACGGATTAAAAATTCTCCTGCTATTTTAAATCTTTACTCAGTTGTTCAGTTTAACGTGGATATTTTTAGACTGAATTTATACAAATAAAATCCAAATGTAAAATCTTGTATAATAATCAGGAAAATACAGTAAGAACATTTTCTCCATAGAAATTATCTACATGTGAAGAAAAACATTCTGTAAATTAATCTGTTAGAAATTAACAAATTTGTCCCCCAAAATAAATTCTGGTGTTTTATTGTCTGTAGGTTTTAATATTTCTGAGATCCACTTCACCTGAATAACTCTGCGGCTGAGTCCGGTTCGTTCAGCCAGCTTCTGCAGCGTCTGAGCATCTGGGTTGTTGTCCTGAGCAAACTGAGCCTGCATTACCTAACACACACACACACACAAATTACCATGCTTATTTTAAAATATGCTATTAAGCCAAAAAAATAAATAAATTAAAAAAAAAAAAATTTAAGAAAAAAACCCACTCTTTAGTTTTAACAACTTCACATCCGATTCATGATTAATTTATATAAATGAGAGAAAGAGAAACAATTGCACCAAAAACTTTAAGGTCTAAAGTTCAGTCTACAGTTATTTCGAGTAATTAAAATACTGCTGATCCCCACAATCCTCTTTGTTTCCTGATTATAGAATTCTTCAGAGCTCATCAGGATCTTCTGTATAGAAGAAGAACGTGAAGGTGGAGATGAAGGTGAGCACCAACCTGCAGCTGGTCGGCCGTGAAGCTCGTCCGCGCTCTCTTGGCTGGTTTGGGCTGGTTCACTTCCTGTTCTGAAGGTACAGCTCCTTCTACATTCACTCCTTTACCTGGATGGAAATACAAATAGGAAATCGACGTGAAGTGACTCCGCTATCAAGTAACAACAGAGGCTGGATACAGATGATTTTTTTAACAAAGCAACACAATACAATTTGACCTGCTCACTTTCAAAAAGTCACTACGCTTCTCTAGATTTTTTTGGGGGAAGTGAGGAGGATAAAGGTGATTTTTCGCCATCAGACAGATGTTAAGTCACTCTTAAATAATTTAGACTGAACATAAAATTAGCGGAGTTAAATACGCTTATAAGCTAAAGGTTATTAGCATGGCAGATTCTCACACAAAGTAGGAGCATAAGGAATAAAATAGTCCTGACAAATCTAAACTTCAACAGATGTGACGATGAGAATGAGACTTCACCGTCCAGGGGTTTATCTGGGTCATGTTACATGAAATAGTTCTAATACCAAAAAAAGTCAAGGTTCTAATATTGCACAATCTGAAAAGTAGCATGTGCTGCAATTTAATACAAATAATAGTTTTAACTGATGAAGCTTATTACGAGACTCAAGGTTTACTCAAGACAAATATTTAATCTGGAAGACGTTCAGCCGATGAACATTCTGGTTTAGTTATTAACATTTCAACAGTTTTCAAGCTCTCATCAGAACAGACGGCTTCAAAACAGCAGTAGTCCATTTTTCCTCTTTAAAAATTAAGACACATTATGACTCGGCCTTAGCTAACATCTTAAACACTGATGCATCATCAGGCCCTAAAACCTAAAGTCTTTCTTTTGAATCCTCCTTGTAGGTTTAGTCAATATTTGGCATCCTAACCACACTTTTTCCTAACGGGTGCTTGTACGCACTAAAGTTTTTGCTACAATACTTGTTTAATTCAAAATGGTGTGAGAAGGAAAATGGATATAAAATGTGAATGAGCATCTGGGAAAGATACAAGTCATTAACAGTAAGATATCTATTCTGGTCTTTTAACCTCTTGCTGGTCTATTGGTAAACCACTTGGTCTTGCAGCCCTCGCATCACCGTCACAGCACAGCTTTGATTAGAACAACATGGATAAACGAGAGCGAGACGGTCTAACCGTTTTCCACAGCACGCTTCAGGTTGTCCAGCATGCGGTCGTAGTGCACACGGCAGAGCACTCTCTCGTCCACCAGAGCGAACTCTTCTCCTGTAGACAGCTGGCGTTTGCAGGAGAAGCAGGCGAAGCAGGCCAGATGGTAGGTGTTCCCTTTGGCTCGGCGAACCCAGTCGTTGGAGTGGATGTTCCTCCCGCAGTGAGCACAGCGGGTCCCGTATTTCCTTTAAAAAAAAAAATAATAAATAATACTTTTTTTTTAAATTACTTCTTAAAAAAACAAGGTCAGAAAGGTCACTGAAGCAAAACATATTTTAGACCTTTAAAAGGCAAATGAATTTGATTAAAACAAAACTTGACAAACAAAAAAACCCTTAGAAATCCTTATTGCTACGGTGATGCCAAGTACCTTTATTATTTATAAAAATTCATCTTAAATGGTTGATACCCAGGATGCATTAGCAGTTAGGAAATAACAGCAACACTTCAGATTCTTTAACTACTTTATTTAACTAATCAGCTTGATTTTTTTTCCTTTTTTAATGAAGTCTCTGAAGCCATCAGTCATCAATTAAATGCTAAAATTATGCTGCATGAATAATGAAACAGGCTTGAACCTGGATCATAAATAGTTTCAGGGAAGCTAAAGCTAAATCTGATGTAGAACAGAAGAGATGATGTAAAGGTCATTGTTAGCCAAACTGTTCCTTTAGCATAATTGATTTCTGGCCAGATTACACAGCCGCACGGTCAACATGAGATTAACATAGTGTTAATTCTTTTGACAAAACTAATCTCAGCCCAAAACTAATCCTCAGTCCTCCCCCCCCATACTTTTTATTCTTATGCCAGACAGTTGCATAAAGCATTTCACCGCATGTCGAACCCTGTATGTATGTGACAAATAAAATTTGATTTGATTTAAATATCATGAAATCATTTGAGTGAAGGTGAACCGAGTTACTACAACTCATACTGGTATGCAAGTACTCATACTGACAACAGGTTTTAGGTGTCAATTGATTCATTCATTCATATAAAAATTAGACTTAGGATGACGGCATGAGACAACAGTGAAAATGTCTAAACATGCCTAAAAAAAATTAAATAAATAAAAAGTCTAAATTGTGATGCAAATCTGAATCAGATGTGGAGATTTAAAGTCACAGTTGATGCAGAAGGTCAACATGGCCAAAAAAATGTTTTAATTATAATATATTTATCTAGCATGATGGACATGGTGTTAAACTTATTTATTCAAATTAAAAAAAATTTGTATATATGAATTTAAAATTGATCTACTGCAGTGGTTCCCAAACTGGGGTACGCGTATAAAATATAAATCGTATAAAAACAAAGACGTGCCCCCTCTAGTGTACAAACAGCAAAGTAGCCAGGTAGTGCCATTAAACGTCAAATTCATGACATCCAAACAAATTACCCTATCAACAAAAATCTCTGTCCACTCAAGTGTCGTGCGCAAGTGCACGTCTTTACGTATCGCATGTCATTCCAACGCACGCGGTTAGGAACGAAGCATAATTTAACAAGCAGATAAAAATGGATAAATGGCTGCAAAGATTTAGGCCTACAGCCACAGAAAGAAAATCGACTCCCAGCAGCTTGGATGATCTACAGTCCTCTGACTGCACCCCGAGTCCCTCCATTTCAGCTGAAGGTGCATCTCCAACCCCTGCTACGGTTAACACCGATACAGACAGCGAGTCATCGGTTGTTTCGGCACCAACTCCGGTTCAGCAATTCACAGAAAGGCGCAAATATGATGAGAAATACATTTCATATGGATTTACATACATTGGCAGTGAAGAAAATCCCAAACCACGGTGCGTTATATGCGCAAAAGTACTCTCTCTCTTTCTCTTCTAACTGCAGGAAGCCAGCATTTTTACGCAGGCATTTAGAAACGAAGTATCCTGCCTTTGCAGATCACGCTTTGAAAACATACCCATGCGAAAGTGGGTTTTCAGCACTTATCAGCATAAAGAACAAATATCGACACAGACTCTGCATAGAGAATGATTTAAGACTAAAACTGTCTCCGATACAACCAAACATCCCAGAGTTATGCAAGTCATTTGAATCACATCCATCTCGTCAAACGGTGAGTCATTAAAAAAAAAAAAAAAAAAAAAGATTTGTATACTAAAGTTATTTTATGAAGGTACATGTGTTTAAAATGCAAGTTTAAAAAAAATCAAGACCACAATTATGAGTGAGAGGGGGAACGCGCAATGATGTTAAATGGGGGTGGGGGGTGGGGGTCTCTGTAAAAAGGTTGGGAACCAACTGATCTACTGGATGATGGTAAATATGTACATTCAATTCAAATGTATTCGTATAGCGCTTTTTACAATTGACATTGTCTCAAAGCGGCTTTACAGAACAAACATTTTTTACATTTACATAAACAGAGCAAAAAGGTTATTATAAAGAATATAAAGATTAATATAATAAAATCAAGATTAATTAGATGTATTTAAATGGATGATTTAGTCATGCTAAGTGCTTTAGAGAAGCCAGGAGATGATTAAAGTTATAAAATCGCATATTGTGACCATGTTGTTACATCATCCTTTTATCCAAAAAATTTATAAATCTTATTTAGAAAAAAAAAAAAAATGTTGCCAGATTGAGAAATAACGCTCACGTGACAACACAAACAAAGCGGGTTGTTATTAAAACTGGGACGTTTTTCTGTGTCAAGGTTAAGTCGAGAAAAAATAAATAAATAAAGTAAACGCAGGATGATTTACAGAAACAAAATGAGGATGTGGTTTTTACCTGAAATAGTCGAGTTTACAGAAGATTTCTTTTTCTTTGATATAGCAGCTGATGTGGCGGCCGAGTGACGTCTGACACACACTGCACGAGAGGCAGCGCACGTGCCAGCACATGTCGTTTACCTGTAAAAACAAAACAATAAGGAGTTAACGGTGTGTTAGTAACACACATCACCCCTATAATACGACACATAAACCAAAAACATACACCATCACAACACAACACCTTCATCCAATTACAAGCTAAAACATTTACAGCTTAAAGCTCGAAATCATTAGCCAATCAAAAGTCTGGAGATAATTAGCATAATAAAAGTACTGCTGAAGAATAAACATTAGGTTTCAAACCTGGAAATATGTATGACTTATTTTATTTAAAATATAAATACATAAAAATAATTCACATATAATGAGACTTTATCGACGTTATTTATTTAACTCCCACAACCCACTTAAAGAGGTTGAAATGTCATTTTATAATTAACTTTTTTAAACTTTTTGTTAAAAATATTAAATAAAATTATATATTATATAAATATTAGTCTTTAAGTGTTTGTGTTGGGAAATTTGTACGTTTGTAAATAAAGAAATCCTTTAACATTTGCATATTGGGATATTTGACGCGTGGTTTTCACGTGGAAAATTGCGCCATAAGATGTTTTCTTTTAATTAATGTTTTTTTATTATTATTATTGTTTTACCTTGAGCAGGTATTTGTCTACAATTTCCATGCCACAGCTGGTGCAGATGGCTTTCTCAGACATGGCATGAGGAGAAGAGACGGTTGGCGACGAGACCGAAGACGACGGACACGACATTTCTTCCAACAGGTCTTGAGTTGAGCTCTGCACATATAGTAGTAGTAAATAATAATAATAATAATAATAATAATAATAATAATAATAATAATAATCATCATCTTTGGCTACGACATGTTTGGTCAGTTGGCTTGAAAGACAAACGCAAATTAAAAACCTACAAGTTTAAATGTAAGATTAAAAAAACCGACTTAAGTTTTTTGCGTAAAAGCAAAAAAAAAAAAGTAAGTTATTAAACTTCTTAGTCAGATAAGTCGTTAATTACCAAAACGTTTCCTTCTTGCAGGATTGTGTGAGGTTTGCAGTTTTGTGGCATGACGAGCAGCAGGAGAAAGTGTGCCGGCGCGTCAGGCGGAGAGACGCGCGCTCCGAGCCGCCGCCCTTTTAACCTCTGCTGCCGCCCCGTTAATAACCATGACAACAAGCTCGGTGCAAAAGATACCAACCCCCCACCCCCCCGAAATTATCACCGCGCGCGCACACACACGGCTCTTGAGGTAATAGCAGTCAGCAGTCTTTCTCCTTTTCTGATGAATGCATTCCAAATAGCTTTAAATCGACAGATTATGAGAAAACGCGTACAGAACACTCAGTGCACAAACAGGTGCACTAACTATCGATTATACCGGACTATAAAGACGTTTTATATTATTGTATTGCAGATCAGATACCGTGCAGGCTGCTGCACAGCTGAAGGTGATTATTCCGAGAAGGAAACCGGTTTCAGGCATTAATTAACTATTAACATCAATAAACACAAACCGACATGATTTTCACAAACTGACTGTTGGTGCAGAATTTTTCATTTTAATTGTCTTCAGAACCTTTAAAAGAAGTGCAGGTAGAACTCATTGCAATTAAAAATAATAAAAAGAGGGTAAAAAAAAAGTGTTTAAGGTTGTTGATGTTGTTTGGTCCACTATAATGCTATATTAGTATTAAGAGTTAATCGAACATTAAAAAGTTTTTTGTTTGAATGATGACATGAAAAATAAAAGTGAAAATGAAAAACAGATTTTTTCAGCTTCTCCGACTACAATGGAAATGCTAAAAGTCTGTGTGTATTTTTATGCGTAAGCAAAACTAATTCTATAAGAAAAGTCGACAGTCTTATAGCAAGTGAAATAAACTGGGAGCTAAATTTATAAACCAAGAGTTAAAACGTCACTCGAGGTGTCGGGATAATTCAACACCAGTGATTTTTGCCTATACCTCAATGCTGTAGCCGGATATCCAACAGCATGAGTTTTGGTTTTCTTTTTTTTTTCCCTCATCTAAAAAGGTTTTTTGTTTTTTTTTTTTACACTTACTTTACTCTCGGTTCCCGAGCTGAAGTCTTCCACGCCGGGGCAGGAAAGCGTCTGCTCATCTTTCCAGTACATGGTGTGAAGCATGCAGATTCAGACTGTTGCAGGTTGCTGTGTGTTCAACATTACTGCAGGTATTCCACATGTGCGTCTACACCACGATTTAACAGCAACTTTAGTTTGGGAGGAACTTTTTTTTCCGGGGTTTTTTCCCCCATGGCCGCACCTCCTTGGCACTTTTACGCACGCCTATTATTCAGAGAGGGGGCAAAAAAAAAAAAAAAAAAAAAAAACCGGAATATATAAATGAACCCATTTTAGTTTGGCCAAGATTTAATTAACAACAATAAGGTCCATTTTTTTAAACATCAATCTAGCAGCTTTGTGCTGATGACACTGAGTAACAAGTCGAATTATTTTGAATCACTAAAAATAAATCCAGCCAAGAAAACAATTTAGCACCAATACGTGAATTCCTTAACTCATACTGAGAAAAAAAAAAATGATCCTGTTGTTTTTCCGTTTAAAGGAAAGACAGACAGAAGGAAGTTGCACTGATTACGTTTGTGGTCATTACAGCTGTCGCTCTTTTCTGTGCTTTAAATAAAAAAAAAGCTGCAAATTGGATTAACTGGTGCCATCTGAGAGAGTTGATCCCTTCACTTCAGCACCTGAGTTTGTTTAGTGTGAAGCGCGGATATTTAAGGATGAAATCTTTATTCATTCATAACAAATAGTGAAATATACAAAAGGGTTTATTTATACTGTATTCCTACGTATTTTTGGACTTTTTGCTTAATCTTAAAATTAAATTTTAGAACTTTTAAGAAGTAACGTGACTTTTATTTCACTGCTGACATTTTATGTTAATTATTTTTTAAATGTTTAAAATATAAAATAGTTTTATTTTAAATGAACAATTATAAAATTTAAGATAATCAGCTAATTCAGCACATACTTTATTATATAAAAATAAAAGCATGGCTTCGATGTATTTTTTTTTCTTAGACTCAGATGCAGAACTAATAACATTCTTTAAACCATTTTGATATTAATTTTACAATTATGATTATTTTATTTGAAGCAAACAGATTCAACTGTAACCTAAAATTATATTTATATCCATATTTAATGTTTATTCTTTCATGATAATTACCTTTTGATAAATATTGCTTATTTAGAATTATTATTATTATTACTATTATTATTATTATTATTATTATTATTATTATTATGTTTTTCCTGTGTGTTTTAGATGCAGCTTTGACTGGAACAAATTTTTAATGGGTTTCTTCTCCTAGCTGTTTTCCTACTTTAGAGAACCACAGGCTAGTGTGTATGATCTGCTTTTGTATTTCAACGAAGAAAAAACACACGTCTTGAGGTATACACGTCAAAATCCACGGGGGAAAGTGCTGGGTGAGGTCCACGAGCACATAAACAAGACCGGTATTGTCTGAAAGATGGGGAAAAGCCGAGCATGTACAGTAACGTCACCGACTTGTTTACCAGCCTGATGTACACAGGTTTCAGTACAGTGTCCTCGGATTTCATGCTTAAGTATTGTGTTTTATCTGTCGAGATGCTGAAAGATAAATGACAGCCAGTGATGACGTGTTTCTAAAGATGGTGACACCACGTCATAAGTTAATAAAGAAAGACTGGCCAAGACATTGTGGGTACATTACAGCATGTAACATCTCATTTCACATGATTAACTATACACACATGGACGTTTTGTATCAAAATCCATACCACACACACACACGTACATTTTTTCATTATTTCATGTGAGATCATAGTGAGTTTTTTTTTTCTTCCCTCCTTTTTTCCCTTCATGCTTTTTAAGTTCTTGCTGTTTTTCTCGTTCACATTATCGGACCTGATATGGCATGATATTTTCAGCTACAAATGTAAGTAGCTTGTTATAGTTGTTATAGCTCTCAGATGATTAGAGAGCAATCTGTTACTTCGTCACGTTCTCCATACGGGTTGTTTGAGTTTAATGACTTTTAAGTGTTTAATTATGTAAAAGAAAAAGAAAAAAAAAAATCCAGCCTACGATCCTGCTTAAAGCAGCGTGACAGAAACTTGTGTGGTTAAATGAACCCATTTATACGACGTAGAAGACTAACATATATTTGATATGATTGTTGTTTGTTTTTGTGGTGACTGAGTCATCAGTGTCTCAGTGTGTAGTGATCCACGGTTTTTTGCAGTGCCTGAGCTTGTGAACATGATATACTGATTCACGACCTAGGAAGCGAGCGAGCTGTTTGAGACAAACCCTAAGATTTATTTTATTTTTTTTTCCATCCATGGATTTTAGCTACTCTTCAGCTGAATTTGATATAAACTGATTTAAAACAGAATATATCTATTTAGCAAAATAAACAGCACACAATTCGAATCTGAAATTTATTCTCATCTGAATCTTTGAACCTACAACCATATAAATTTTAGGCCTATCTGATCTTCAGTCTGTTTCTGATCATGATCCTGAGTTCGATCCTGTCATAGCATGGAGCAAATCGGCTTCAGGTTTTTAAGATGTTTTCATGTCTGAAAGCACATTAACAAGTTCACAAGTGAGGCAAGTGTGTGAATTTTATACTGTACACACACAGAAAAACACACGGTGCAAAACTGGTAGCTATTCCCTTTCACAACATGTTAGCATCATAACTCCAGTGTGAAAAGAAGAACCTTGGGCACTAAATATTTTGATTAATGTTTTGGGGGAAAAAGAAACTGAATAAGAAATGTAATCATTTGTTTATCATTAAGGTTTGATTAGTTTATTGGCTACAAGAGAAAGAAAAAATAAAGGTTTATGAGGGATGGACTATAATGAGACTATATAAGAGAGAACTCTTCATAACTCTCATAAAGTAACTATAAATGGATAAAAAGTATCTCCACTTTATCATACCTCACGTCAATGATTATATATATATATATATATATATATATATAAAACTGCATCCAACTCTAACGTTAAAAATAAAAAAGCTAATCCAAAAGAAAAATCCTTGACAAGTATCAGATTAAAACTCTTCTGCAGTGTGAAGAGCTCAGCCACCCTGATGGGACGTTTTCTTTCCTTCTCAGACGTTCATTCATAAGGTTTTGGACGGCTGGAAGTGGGGGAGTGGTTGCAGTGCATGTAACTCAACACTCTGGGTCTGGGAGGTGAGGGGTCTCAGAGCTCCAGCAAATGGACTCTGACAGGTCGATCTGAAGAGCGCTGCGGTCGTGTTTCCTGAATCTAGCATTGAAGCTAGATGCCAGAGGAAAAGGAAAAGGAAAAAAAAAGACTTAAATAAATGCACGGCCGAGCAGCGGTCCTGCACATGCTTTACACCATGTACACAACACTGCCACGTCAATCTGTAACCCGGATCACGATTATAAAGAAGTTTGCTCCGTTATGTTAACGCTCTCATTAATCACATTCGCTAACAGTCATGAATTTTCATTCAGTCATTGCAAAGGAAATTGGTGTTTAAGTCTCTGATGTTTTTGACCTTTTGGGCTAATCGTTTAGCTTTTGAGTGCACCTGAGTCATATTAGAAAAATCACTGACTTTAGTATTGTTTTAAATTCTTTATGTGATTTTGATTTTTTTTTTTTTTTAATTAATAATCATTTGGTCAGTCTTCAAATCATTTGTCATTTGAGGTAGATTGTGGATTTTCTGTATTATCATTGGAGATAGATTACCGCTTTTCTCTTCATCATGTGAGGTAAATCATGTATTTAGGATTTTCTTAGGATCTACCAAGGCTGTGGAAGATTTCAGTCATCAAATGAGGTAGATTATGGATCTGAATATAGTAATCTGAGGTGGATTCATTCTTTTATTCAAAATATGACCGAATGTTATCATATTCTGAGGTAAATTATTAAAGTAGATGAAGATAAATTGGTCATTTTATAGATTGTTCATTGACAAAATTAAACTCTGAGGCAGATTATGATATAGGCTTCAATTTGTTTTAATCAGATTAGGATTGTGTTAATTATCCGAGGTGAATTATTGATTTTCAAAATTATAATCTGACATAGCTAAGGAATTTTTTAGCATGTGTGTTAGATAGTCATCGAGTTTGTCCACCTAAAGAAGGATGAAGACTTTCTTCGGGTGCTTTTGCGTGTCAAGGAGCCGCAGGCATTCGATCCCATCAACATCTTTGTGGAAGAGGAAATGGAGCCGATGACAGCTTTTCATAGAGCGGCAGCCACCAAGCCGCTGCTATCATACCAGTAAAAGGAAACAGATTATTCTGACACGGAAGTCGTACCCAAAACACACCCACTTCAGCTTGTAAGCTCACCAGGTCTCCCTGCTAGCACGGCCTTTTGTTTCGGCGCCAAAGAGAAGTTTACCTAACAGCGACGACTCCACACTTCCGGAGGTTTCCGCTGATGACGTTAATAGTTTGCGCTGCTGCAGCTACCAACCATCTTTATTAATAACGGCTTTAGATCGAGTCTGTTAAGCGGATTGATAACACGAATGTAATTCACAAAAAGTTTTGACAAGGCTTTGTTTTCAATGGTATAAGAATCTCTTTAACCAGAGGATGCCGTCTAGACATGGGGCTTTGAAACTCCCTTCTGTCCCACTTTGGTTATTCTCTAACTTAACCCTGAATCCATCTTGTTATTATCCTTGACCCCTTTGGCACAGAGCTAGCCTGCTCTGCTTGCTTTTCTCGCCCTCTCGGGTCTCAGCGGTGCGAGCCCACAGGAAACGTCCTGGATGCGAGCAGCAACCTCCAGACCCTTTCATCTTTCTAGCCTCGGGTAGAAATCATCTAAATATTTCTTTCTTTGGAATAGAGACAATCCTAGTTCCATTTTATTAGCTCTGATTGATCGTGACAGCTAGCTAATATATGCTAATCTGACAGAAGTTTTGGGACTACTTTAAAGTTCTGTTCGTACATGTTGAATCTACATGGCAGGATGTTAATGCTAGCTCACTGCTAGTATACTGTAGGTTAACCTGTTAGGATATAGTCATGAGAGCCGTGTTTATAAATGTTTCTAATCTATAATGATAACGAATGTTAATATACCAGGAATATGACAATATAACCTGACAGGATTACTGTGAGAATATTTATTTCCATATTCATATAAAAAATCATCCCTGCTGCAAATGCTATGCATTTTCACTAACACAAAATAATCTGAAAGGATTTGTTTTTGTTCTGTTTATGAATATTTATAATCCTCACTGCTAATGCTAGCTAGGTGGATAGTTTACGATAACATTACAGGATTATTGTTCTGATTTCTAAGGTTATATTTATAAATACTGATGAGTAAAAATGACAGGTTTTTTGTGAAATTCTTAAATATATTTCCATTATACTGATAACATAGTGTTATCAGTATAACCTTTATTGATAATGTTTGCTACCTGCTAGCATGAGCTAACATGACAGGATTTTGGAGTTTTTCATATTTTTAAATATATTTTATTTTGATTATATCCACATTACAAGACTAGCTAAAGGGTTAATCTAAGATAACCTGACAGGATTATTGTGAGGATTTCTCTGAGAAAAGATGAGATATGTGAAGAAAGACGTTTATTGTGCTGTAATGTAGATGTGACAAAATAAAGTCTTATTATTATTATTATTATTATTAATTATGAAGCTAAAGTGAAGGTTAAATGTGAAGCTTGTGTTTGATGAAGATTGTGTTTCCCCAAGAAGAAGGTTCTTTTTTATAAACTATAGACCGTAGCCTGTATTACGCAACAGTTCCCTGCAGGCCTTCCAAAGGCCTCACATATCAGGGAACATATCAGTGTACTGCAGTTAAAAGCTACAAATAATTCAGCGGCACGCTGCCAAAAAAACTCTTCAGGCTTCTCTACAGTCAGTGAGACACCTTTCAGAAAGAACAGGAATACTTCAAGTGCTGAGGATTTACAAAAATGCTGTAACATGCCAAAGCAAACATTACACGAGTCGTAATGCGAGACTGGCTGCACATAGTGTGTAAATGGGAACAAAATCGTCTAGATAAGTGAAGTTTACACATACTTGTTCCTCTTTACCTCCCCGATTTTGAAAGGTGTGAACATGCCACGAGCCAAAGGGCCTGAAAAGGCGGCTTTTTACGCCAAGGCAGGCGTGAAGCGGCCGCGCTGACAGTCATTCTCGCGATTATTTCAGCTGTGGCAACGTGGGAGAGGAAAGCTAAAGAGTCTACACCTGTCCCAGAATCCTGTTCACCTCACTGCTGCTGTATGGAGCTGCCGAGCACATGACATCACCACGCCTGGAAAACACACCTGCTAACACACCCGAACCTTCTGGGAGAGTCCCCAATTTTCCAGAAGACGTAATTTTTTTTCTTTTATATCTAAACAAATAGCTAACAACCATTTAATCAACCAAGGAATCAAAGTCTAGACTTGTGTGTGTATATACGGCGGGTAAAAGTTGGTTCTTTGGTTTCCAGGACAACTAGTCACGCCCACTCAACACCAATAACATTCTGGATCACGCTATTTATTTAGCATCTCTGATGCTTCAAGTATTATTACCTTAATCTTCTTTTATGTCATTTATATGTTGTTTTATTTTCAATAGTGATACATATTTTTATAAAAAATTATGATTTGGGGGGGCACGGTGGCTTAGTGGTTAGCACGTTGGCCTCACACCTCCAGGGTTGGGGGTTCGATTCCCTCCTCTACCTTGTGTGTGTGGAGTTTGCATGTTCTCCCGTGCCTCGGGGGTTTCCTCCGGGTACTCCGGTTTCCTCCCCCGGTCCAAAGACATGCATGGTAGGTTGATTGGCATCTCTGGAAAATTGTCCGTAGTGTGTGATTGCGTGAGTGAATGAGAGAGTGTGTGTGTGTGTGTGCCCTGCGATGGGTTTGCACTCAGCCCAGGGTGTATCCTGCCTTGATGCCCGATGATGCCTGAGATAGGCACAGGCTCCCCGTGACCCGAGGTAGTTCGGATAAGCGGTAGAAAATGAATGAATGAATGAATTATAATTTGTATTCCTAATTGTACTTGTGTAAATTGGATAAGGGCATCTGCCAAATGCTGTAAATGTTGGTCAGGCTGCTTTGCAACAACATCCAATGTTAAAAGCACTATACACATTAAATTGTATTGTCTTGAATTCTCAAATCTGTTTGGTCAGGAGGTATTGATTCACTTTCTCCTAATATGTTATCGTTTCTATAGCAACAGCCACTCAATTACGGTGAAGAATTTCTTATGTCGTCAGGATGATAAACCTGCACTTTTTGATTTTTCAGTCAAACGACAAGCTGCTAGAAAGGTGCTTCATGAGGTGCTTGGGCCCCTAAAATGTCAAGACTCGCAGAAACAGATGATGTCAAAACAAATGGACTGGGAATGAATGTGTGAGTGAGTATTTTGGATGTGCTGAGAAATTCTAGCAAAAATCTATCAGTTTGTTTGTTTGTTTGTTTGTTTGTTTGTTTGTTTAGCTCAGGAAGTGCTTGGACCCTTAGAGAAATGAGAATCAGCTGTTCTCGATCTACTACTGTAATGCAATCTAAAGCACATAGTTAAACAACTGTGTCAACGTTTTCACCCCTCAAGCACGTGTGAGCTTTACCTGAGACCCGTTGACCTTCGCACACGAGCAAATCAAGCGTATGTTTTTTAGTTACTCGAATAATGTGCTTGAATAAAGGTGTGATGTTTATGTGGAATAAATCGCGACAGCTCTTTTGCAAACCTTTCGAATTATTTTCGTTTTTACACGTGACCTCACCGTGACGTGACGGCTCTCGACTCCTCGAGACGATCTTTGTGTGCTTTAAGCGATTGAACCCATTTTAGAATGAATAGGGTTAATTTTTTTTAAATCCCCATTATCCAAAGACAGGAATAAAAGCCTCTTCAAACGAGGTAAACCAATCTTTCAGGGATGGGAATAACCCAGAGAGAGAGAGAGAGAGAGAGAGAGAGAGACAGAGAGAGAGAGACTACCCCCATCTCCCAGACTCTCTGCCTGATGCACGCTATTCATGCTGGGCCTCTAATTATTTCATCATGTAGCAGGAAATCCTACCAGGTCTACATAAACAGTGCTGGGAGAGTAGTGTGTGTGTTTTGGTGGTGGGGGGGTTTAAACCTCTACACCAGGGTGCTGGTGACATCTGACATGCGAGTGCCCCCCTTCCATCCGCTACGCTTCTGCCCCTTACACACCCCAAAACCCAGAACACCGGCCCTCTCCTTCTTTCCTTTCAGAGGTTAAGATACTCGAGTCTTTAAGTGGTCGAGGTTTAAGAGGTCGAGGCTTTTGTGACGCTGAGCGCTGAAGAGCGAGGTGAGGACGTTTTAATATCAGCCAGACGTCAAGACACAGTTTAACGTTGTCTTTAGAGATCGTGCTAACTGTCGAGTCCGGCTTCGTCGTAACCCTCCGTCGTCTATCGCTCGTAACGGTGCAAGTTTCTCACCTGCGTTTTATTCAGAGGTTCATTTTAATTAACAGAAACTTTCTTAATCACATTTCAATGAATTGTTCTGAACAGATCTTTAAACACACACACAGCTAAAGGCACATTTTTATTATTTAAGCAGAAAAAAAACAACATAAGCATTTCAAACTATTTGTGATGAAATACTGTAAGCTTGAAGAGCTCCAATCACATCACATATGCGAATTAGAGATTAAAGTTTACATCGAAGGAGAGAAAATCAGACAGGCTGCTGAGAGAAGAAGAAAACAAGCATCATGTAAATGGAGAAAAAGTTCAATTACCAAATGAAAACGATGCAATTGCAGCACTTCGTATCACCAGACTCTCTTTTTGTCTCTACTTTTTAAAACGATTTAAAATAACAATCACACCTCAACCTTTCTTTTCCTATCACAGCCAAATCTGGAGTGTTTTAATTCTTAATTATAATCAATGAATAAGATTTAGGGGGGCACGGTGGCTTAGTGGTTAGCACGTTCGCCTCACACCGCCAGGGTTGGGGGTTCGATTCCCGCCTCCACCTTGTGTGTGTGGAGTTTGCATGTTCTCCCCGTGCCTCGGGGGTTTCCTCCGGGTACTCCGGTTTCCTCCCCTGGTCCAAAGACATGCATGGTAGGTTGATTGGCATCTCTGGAAAATTGTCCGTAGTGTGTGATTGTGTGAGTGAAAGAGAGCGTGTGTGTGTGTGTGTGTGTGTGCCCTGTGATGGGTTGGCACTCCGTCCAGGGTGTATCCTGCCTTGATGCCCGATGAAGCCTGAGATAGGCACAGGCTCCCCGTGACCCAAAGTAGTTCGGATAAGCGGTAGAAGATGAATGAATGAATTAATTAATTAATCTGTGTATAAAACGATCGTGTTTTGCTGTTGCTGATTTTTACAGCAGATTAATTACCAATGAATTAATAGCTCTATTAATTGAAGCTTTATTCACTTTCACTTTGGTTCAGTTTAAAGTTTGAAAATAAAATCATATTTTATTTATTGGAATAAAAGTGACTCAGACGGTCAGAGCTGAGGGTGAAGGTGTAAGATTTCCACTCTTGGCAGCAGTGAGTTTAAATAACAGCTTGTGAACTTTCTGCAGGGTGTGTTTTTGTAACGAGGTGTTCACACACACGTACATACACACACACACTCACACACAGGCACACAGGCACATATACAAAGACATACACACAGAAACACATACACACACACAGTCACACGCACGCATAAACAGACACAGACAGACTGACACACACACACACACACACACACACACACACACACACACACACACAGCTGATACAAGGGCAAGGTGGAGCACACAGTTTCCCTCCAGTGCCAAAACCACTCCACTATGAGCCAAAATACAAACTAGACGTAGACGATGTGCTAGACATAGACGATGGAGATGTTTGATTGACAGCTACTTCAAACGTCGGCAAGTTTCTATAGATACATCACTTAATGCGACTCGTCTGAAGATCAACAAGCGCAGACATCACTGCATGCAGTCTGTAGAACTTAAACAAACAGATTCCTCCTGAGAAAACTGACATATCTTTATTTATTTATTTTACCTGAGGCACAAGATGAGCTCATATCAGCTTTAAAAACACACACACACACACACACACACACACACACACACACACAAATCTATCACATATTTAAACTTAGAGCAGAATTGATTGATATAACATCACTACAATAAACATATTTTTTTAAATTAACACATTATTTATTTGTTTGTTTGTTTGTTTGTTTATTAAATTAAGGTATTTTTAAATGCACACATTTCTATTTATTTATTTATTTATTTACATAAAACTAAAGAATTATTTACTGCTGTATGTTGTTTGTTTGTTTGTTGTTATTGTTTATTTTTGTTTTGTTTTTTTGTTTTTGTTAGGGTATTTAAGTGGAAATTTTGCCTTAAATCCATAAATATTTATTCATGGTTTAGCCAACCAACTAAAATACTTATAAAAAAATGTAGAAATAGAATAAAAAATGGAATTAAATGATTTTTTTCCATAACAAAACAGGTGATAAATTGTTCCTGTCTGCGGAGACCTTTACAGGTTCTGTCCTCCTTCTTTGTGTGTTCCTCTCGGTTCTCTGGGTTCCTCAGAGCTGATTAAGTAATAAACCTACAGCTAACCTACAATCCAAGACCTCTTATTGGGTCTTTGTGGAACCTTTAAGCAGCAATTCAGTAGAAAAAAGATTTAGGTTATAAATGACACATTTTTCATTTTAAATCGAAGTGCGAGTCGACGGTGAGGAAAAACTCTCTGAGAAGACACAAGGAAGAAACATCGAGAGGAACCAGACTCTTCTTCTGCTGTGGAAGCTCATGCACCTGAAGGATCTGAGCGTGGATGCTTTTCTGCTTAACACGGATGTGATGAGTGGGTATGTTTTGAGGTGTGTGTGTTTTTCACACACACACAGATGGACTGAGTGTAAGGACTGGGCTTTGCCTACACAGGCCACGTGGAGACACAGTGAACAATGTCGGGATGTAGCTCCGGTAAGCGCTTTTCCCGTTCCACAAACACAGAGCAGACGCTTAAAGCCACGACCGTCTGCAAACTGTGAGAAATATTTACCTCGTTTATCACCAACCGCCATCTGTCAAAATAGTTTCAGCAGTCGACGGCATGCCTCGGCCTGAGCCCCGAGCTGCAAGTGTTTGTGTTTCAGAAGTAATCGCTTCTCTCCTCCGTTCGATCACTTTCTCCTTCACTCCCTACAGAAATAAATAATAAATAAAAAACACACTTTTAAAAACTTCCGAACATGAATTTTTAGATATTTTCTAAAAATTATAAATAAATTGATGCTCCTTCGCCCCTCGCTCGTGTGTTTGAACAGTAATCAGTTCAACACACTTCAAATTGTTTTTTTATGCTCATGTCTTGTGCATGTTTAAATTCTCATCAGGTTCACAGACCTGCTGAAGTGTCTGCAGCCTCAGAGCTCACAAGAAGCCACAACAAGATAGAAGTGTTCTTTATTCTGTGCAGATTTTAGATAACACACACACAGGCAAACACACACACACAGACACACACACACAGGCAAACACACACACAGACACACACACAGGCAAACACACACACAGGCAAACACACACACACACACACACACACAGGCAAACACAAACACACAGACACACACACACAGGCAAACACACACACAGGCAAACACACACACACACAGACACACACACAGGCAAACACACACACACAGACACACACACACAGGCAAACACACACACAGACAAACACACACAGGCAAACACACACACACAGGCAAACACACACACACAGGCAAACACACACACACACACAGACACACACACAGGCAAACACAAACACACAGACACACACAGGCAAACACACACACAGGCAAACACACACACACAGGCAAACACACACAGGCAAACACACACACACAGACACACACACACAGGCAAACACACACACAGGCAAACACACACACACAGACACACACAGACACACACACAGGCAAACACACACACACACAGACACACACACAGGCAAACACACACAGACAAACACACACAGGCAAACACACACACACACAGGCAAACACACACACAGGCAAACACACACACACACACACAGACAAACACACACACAGGCACACACACACACAGGCAAACACACACACACAGGCAAACACACACACACAGGCAAACACACACACAGACAAACACACAGACAAACACACACACAGGCAAACACACACACACAGGCAAACACACACACACAGGCAAACACACACACACACACACAGACACACACACAGGCAAACACAAACACACACACACAGACAAACACACACACACACAGGCAAACACACACACAGGCAAACACACACACAGACAAACACACACACAGGCAAACACACACACAGACACACACACACTCATTGGCAAACACACACAGGCAAACACACACACAGGCAAACACACACAGACACACAGGCAAACACACACACACACAGGCAAACACACACACACACACACACACACAGGCAAACACACACACACACACAGACAAACACACACACAGGCAAACACACACACACACACAGACAAACACACACACAGGCAAACACACACACACACACACACACACAGGCAAACACACACACACACAGACAAACACACACACAGGCAAACACACACACACACACAGACAAACACACACACAGGCAAACACACACACACACAGACAAACACACACACACAGACAAATACACACAGGCAAACACACACACACAGACAAACACACACACAGACAAATACACACACAGGCAAACACACACACACAGACAAACACACACACAGACAAATACACACACAGGCAAACACACACAGGCAAACACACACAGGCAAACACACACACAGGCAAACACACACACACAGACAAACACACACACAGGCAAACACACACACAGACACACACACATAGGCAAACACACACACAGGCAAACACACACACACAGGCAAACACACACACACACAGGCAAACACACAGACAAACACACACACAGGCAAACACACACACACAGACAAACACACACACACAGGCAAACACACACACAGGCAAACACACACACACAGGCAAACACACACAGGCAAACACACACACACAGGCAAACACACACACAGGCAAACACACACACACAGGCAAACACACACACACAGGCACACACACACACAGGCAAACACACACACATAGGCAAACACACACACACAGGCAAACACACACACAGGCAAACACAGACACACACACAGGCAAACACACACACACAGGCAAACACACACACACACACACACACACAGGAAAACACACACACACATAGGCAAACACACACACACACACAGGAAAACACACACACATAGGCAAACACACACAGACAGGCAAACACACACACACATAGGCAAACACACACACACAGACAGGCAAACACACACACACATAGGCAAACACACACACACACAGACAGGCAAACACACACACAAACATAGGCAAACACACACACACACAGACAGGCAAACACACACACAGACACACACACAGGCAAACACACACAGACACACACACAGGCAAACACACACATACACAGATGCACACACACACAGGCAAACACACACACACAGAGACACACAGAAAGCCCATATTTACAGACGGCACACAGATAGAGCTGCTGAGTCAGGGGTTAGTCTTCTGTCTGTACCTGCATGTGCAGCTCGTGCTGTCAGATCTCACCGATAAATCCGACATTTCTTCTGTTCGGGATTCGACGCTTTTAAAGTTGCAACATTGTCAGATTTAAATGCTTCGTTTTTACGCCCCAGTGACCTCCACACCTCAGGTCTCACTGTCAATAAACATCTCGATTCTTAAGCTAAAATAAATAAATACAACATTTTTGTCTGCATTATAACACATCATTAAGTGTCCTAACAGATGTCTAATACGTGTTTACCTGTCTACTTTAGGCCACGCCCCCTACCTGAGCACGATCTTATACCATTTAATCTTATACAGAAACCACAGAAACCTTATATTAGTTATGTTTATTATTTATTCCACTTAAAACACCAGATTTCTCTCCAGCTGATTTAAAGTGTTTATTAAAGTCTCTGAAGCTTTATGTCTGACTCTGAGACTGAAAACTCTTTCAATAAATGTGACACTAAAATGTGGAAACATCAGATCGAGCTACTGTCAAAGCTGCTGTCTGTCTCTGGCAATTAATCAACGCCTCCTCTTCTGACCAATCAGGATCCAGGATCCTGTACAAAGAGTTCCGACTTGAAATGACAGAAATTCTGTTGAAACGATGTTCAGGTTAGGAGAAAATGGGCATGTTAGACCATGTGTGTGTGTGTGTGTGTGTGTGTGTGTGTATGTGTGTGTGTGTGTGTGGGTGCTTAAGGGCTTACAGATGAAGCCAAGTGTGCCAGTGAAGACAAGATAAACACACACTCACTCCTGAGATACCAAAATATATAGAAAGTGTTTCAGTCCTCCATGACACACTTCACACACATCATAGAGTCAATGAAGTGTGCTCTGTGTGTGTGTGTGTGTGTGTGTGTTTGCCTGTGTGTGTGCGTTTGCCTGTGTGTGTGCCTGTGTGTGTGTGCCCGTGTGTGTGTGCCCGTGTGTGTGTGTGTGCCTGTGTGTGTGTGCCTGTGTGTGTTTGCCTGTGTGCTTGCCTGTGTGTGTGCGTGTGTGTCTGCCTGTGTGTGTGTGTTTGCCTGTGTATGTGTGTGTGTTTGCCTGTGTGTGTGTGCCCGTGTGTGTGTGTGTGTGTGTATGTGTATGTGTATGTGTGTGTGTTTGTGTGTGTGTGTGTGTCTGCCTGTGTGTGTGTGTGTGTGTGTGGAATGTTTTATTCCTGCATGCTAATGTTGTTTTCCAATACATTCCCTGGGGGCGGAGCTTGTATGAATGTTGGTTTTACCAATTTGCATATTCATGAATCTCTTGCATGAATCTGTTTTCTGTTGTGTAATGATTGTTGTTGTTGTTGTTGTTTCTTTTTTACTGGTATACTGTACATAAAAAAAAGAAATACATTAATTAAAGATTTTCTCGTGTTCATGTTGATAAACGTCTTTGTCATGTCTCACTCCACAGTGGTGTTAATATGAAGCTCAGGTGAAAGTAGACACTCAGGACTTAATCATTTGTAGTGTTTCATCAGTATTACTGTTTTTCTTTACAATACCAGACGTGATATATTCATATAAAAGGTTGTTTATTTCCACACAAATGTTCGTATCTTCAGAGTAAATGTTGATATCAAACCTATTTCTGCTCTCTGAGATGCTCTGAATGTTTGTTCATCTAAAACACTAGTTTATCTTCAACACTAAAATTCAGTGTAAGATCATCAACAGAGGGAAAAACACACATCTAAAACACACTGAAAGAACAACATGAATCATTTTAGATCAGACTCGCAGACACAACATCAGACGATTATTTACACTGATTGAAAATGACCCATTAGTCCATTTCTCACTCTCTCATTCATTTTCTACCGCTTATCCGAACTACCTCGGGTCACGGGGAGCCTGTGCCTATCTCAGGCATCATCGGGCATCAAGGCAGGATACACCCTGGACGGAGTGCCAACCCATCGCAGGGCACACACACACACTCTCATTCACTCACACACTACGGACAATTTTCCAGAGATGCCAATCAACCTACCATGCATGTCTTTGGACCGGGGGAGGAAACCGGAGTACCCGGAGGAAACCCCTGAGGCACGGGGCGAACATGCAAACTCACACACACAAGGTGGAGGTGGGAATCGAACCCCCAACCCTGGTGGTGTGAGGCGAACGTGCTAACCCCTAAACCACCGTGCCCCCCAGTCCATTTCCATTCTGCCAAATCTAGCAGAAAGGGTTAAAACATGGTCTAAGCACAAGAAGGTGTTCTGGTGTTCATGTACAATTTTTTTTTTTAAACAAAAATACCACTTTGCATCGAAAAGCCTGTGAAATATCTGTAATCGGTTCCACTCCAGTAATTTATGCGTTTTTTTCTAAATTACATGCAAACTCACCTGTTAGGCTAATTTACTTCAGAGTTAAAAGATATTCCAGCCGTTTAACGCTACCACGCTAAATCACCTAACAGCCCAGCACTTCCTATAACCTGAAGCTTATCTGATATCATGGCTGCTGAGGGTTACGCTGTATAATCATCAGCTTTTATAAACCTTTTTATAAGTCAGAGAGAGCAGAGCGGGTTAACGTTCACAGCATGACCCGAGGGAAGGAGATTCACAGATTTCGCCACCTCTGATTTGGCCTTGTTGTCATCTAGGAATCCGGCGAGGGTCCGGTCGCTCCTCTCACAGCATGGGGTCTGTTAGTCTCGCAGTCGTCCCAATCAGACACAAGCTCCTTCACCAGGGTGGCCCTGCCATCCGGCCCTCTGATTGTCCAGGAACGAAGAGTCCTGTCGGGGGCCTCATCAAACAAATAATAGCTTCAAATTGACAATCAGAACACGCTCTTTCGCAGGTGTTTAGAGAGAGAGAGGAAGAGAGTGTGAGAGAGGGAGAGAGAGAGAGAGAGAGAGAGAGAGAGCGGCTCGATGCTCACATTGACACATCGATCCTCTATTACACTCACATTCTGACACCCAGAAAACCCCACACTACTCTCACCCATCATCCACACCAATCCACAGTCCGGATTTTTCTGAGTTTTCTTCTTCTAAATTTATCAGACTGGAAGAACGATTGTCTGTGATTACAGATTGATTTGTTGATTTGTTCCTCTGAGGAAAACTTTATACTGTATCTCTGATTCTATTTTAATCAAGAAGTAAAAAAGAAGCTAAAAAAAAGAAAAGAGGAAAAAACAACAACAACAGTAACCACCCTGCCTTATTTATTTATTTATTTATTCAAGTCAATGTTCTCTTCCTTAAATCTCGTTTATAATTTTTTTTTTATTAAAACTGTCGAAAGCGTTTACAGCTTTTAAGCGACAAAATGGCAGACCGCACATAAAGTACCAACAGTAATAAAAGTGTATTTAGTAGTTTTTATTAAAGTAACATTTCTGCACAAAACCATAATGTAGACAAACCTTCACTCTGAACAATAGAACATTACAGATGCAGCCATCGTGGACAAGCAGAATCAGATCATAGTTACTGTGATTGGCGCAATGTTCTTTTTTTCCTTCTGACACTTTTATACTCGTTTATACACCTGATCAATTAAGGGTTAAGAGCCTTTCTTAGGGGCCCAGCAGTGGCAGCTTTGTGTACCCATTAGGCTACGACATCCCACCCTGAAGCATTTTATTCCTCTTGAACCACAGAAATTTGCTTTCAATTCTTCAAATGGATTAAAAGAGTGAGCTTTTCATCCATAATTACTTTTTATCCATTTGTTCTTTACCTTCTAGGAGCTGTAAACAGTCTTGCTCTCATCTCTCTCTCTCTCTCTCTCTCTCTCTCTCTCTCTCTCTATCTCTCTCTCTCTCGCTCTCTGGTAATTTTACAAAGAAACCACAAACTGTTTATTATAAAGTGCTGACACCAACGACTCCTCCAATAATTGATAAACAAATACAGGCAAATAAACAATAAATAAACATGTTTATTTCCAGCTTCTCTAGTCAGAGTTGCTGTAATAGAATATTAATCAACTTTTGACCAATCAGGAGGGAGACCTCAACAGCATTGATGTATACATTTAATAAATCTGAGCTGTAAAGAAAGCAGCGTTGATCATTGAATCGGTGGTTTACAAACTGACTAAAACGAACAATGCAATTCAAGTTTATTTGTATAGCACTTTTTACGATTGACATCGTCTCAAAGCAGCTTTACGGAACAAAAACATACAACAAAAGGTTATTAAAAAAAAGATTCATATAATACAAAATTCAAGATCAATATTAGATATATTTAAATGTATAAATGAACACTTCCGAATATCTGATACTGTCCACTTCTAGTGTGACAATCTACCGCCCCCACCCTCCACCACCCAACCGTCAACTGACCCCTTTGTCTTTTGTGTCCACAGAAGCCGAAGTGAAATGTGTGAGGAACCCGGGAAGCTGACTCTATCATTTTGGTTTGTTTAGGCCATTTAGCGTTCCTATAAATAACACGTCACTCAGCACCCGTTATTGACCCGTTTCCGCCTATTGCGTGCCTGGAGGCCTGACTGTGCCACAACACAAACTGAACAAAACTGGATAAAAAAAAAAGTTTTTTATATAGAAACAACTAAAGAGGCGTTAAAGTGCAGCTCGAGGTCACGATCTTCACTTCAAAGGCTCAGAGTTCCTCTTAGTGTCTCAAACTGGAAGGAAAACAATTACAGTCACGCTACTGTATTAGAAACAAACGCAGATTGAGGTGAAGACAGTGATGAATATGGCAAAGCACTTTTCTTCAGTTTTTAATGTGTTTGTCTGTCTTTGTCTGTCCTGCCCTGAAATAACAGACACAACTTTGAAAATCCTGAAGCCATCAACACTCGTCAGCAGCAGCGCCGGCGAGAACAGAGCCGACTACGAAAGATGGGACGAGAGATTTCTTTCAAGTTGTTGGTATCAGGTTTTCTTTTGCCTTTCTTTTTCCTGAAGAAGAACAAGCATTTAGATAGATAGATGCTACTTTTTCTATCACTTAGATCTGTGGAATATTAATTGACATTTCACATGTATGGCATCATCATTACGAGTTCCTGTGCACAAATCGGCTTGCTGGCACAAAATCAGCGAGTGTTTAATACATAAATATGGAGATATCATACCATGGGCACTGTATCAGCTGTGGAGCATGACAGGATTAAAGTAATTGCACCCCATGTTAGTTTTCACCTCCTCACCCCTTACATTTTTGGACAAAGAATTCACCATTATCAGATTTTGTTGAAGACAAACACAGGAAGAACAGAAGAGGACCCAGCACTGAGCCTTGTGGTACACCAGTAAAGAGTTAGCATGGAGCAGCACTCGCTCTTTTTTCTTCTTTTATCTTAATCCTTTCTTTCTCTCACCCTTCTTTTTTATTGTCATTTATTTAAATAAATGTAGAAGAAGAATTTGTGAATGTGAATAAATTGAAACTAAAACATTGTTTATTAAGGGTCTCTGATAGGTGGAGAACAAACACACAGGAACTAAGTTGTTTCACAGAACATTGAATGTAACTAGAAACAGATTAAAAAGAATGAAAACACACACACAATCAAACACACATTTAAACTTAAGTGTCGTGTTTATTAATCGAAATGTCATTCAATCATTAGAAAAATAACATTCTATTTATTTATATTGATTTCATTAAAATAAAATAAAAAAAAAGGAATAGAGAAAAAGTGCAAAGAGGTTGAGAAGATGAACAGTAGGACATCTGAGTAGAACAACTCACCACTAGTGTACCACAAGGCTCAATGCTGGGTCCTCTTCTCTTCCTCAAAACTAAGTGCACCCCTGTGTTAGTCTTCACAACTCTAATGCTGAATGTGAATTTAGAGGTTGAGTTTTTCACCCAAAAAAAAAAAATCTGTCTAACCTCTTACTGCTTTTTTGAGTAAAGAAATAAAACATTCTCAGATTTTCCCCAAATTCACATTGTGTGTTAAGGAAGTGAAGACTAAAACAGGGGTGCACTTAGTTTCATCCTACAACACTCCAGTGTTGGGATCTGAGTCTGATCGGTGTTTATTAAGGGACTCAGTTAGATGGAAAACAAACACGCTGAAAGCAACAAGTGTTTATAACTGTTCCAACGTTTCAGAGAACAGGAACTAAGCTGTTTCACATAGCTTTAAATGTAAAAGAAGGCAATAACATTGTGAGGAATTGTCAGGATAGGCCCATATTCTGATGTAATATAGTCTCTACACACACACACACACACACACACACTCTCATAACTCGGTCCTGTACATGAGCACACAGCTGGCTCACACCACCACCACCCGAATGGAGGAGGGTGGTGTAATGTGCGAGCTGAGGGCTGTTTTGAAAGGCCTGCAGCAACATGAAGGATTTTTCCACAGCGTTTAGTCTCGCTGCTGTCTAAAAAGGGGCCTAGCGTGCCTAGATCTCGCCGAGGCTCGTTCCACCCAATGAAGATGAATGACCTTTATCGACAGCCCCATCTGAAAACATGGCACCATGCACCGGGAGCTTTGATGCAGCTCCTGTGTTGCAGTGCCACCGAAAATCCAACAACAAGGAACTGGCTCTCGGTGCAACAACATGGCCACTGTAGCAATGTTTTCGCTCTGTATTTATAGGGGCAGGTGTGCTGGTAGGAGCAGACCCACAGCAGCCAGAGGGAAGATCTAGAAATACCATTAATACACTTTAAAGCGACTGCGTGGTACAATTAAATGAAAGGTGTGTGTTTGTGCGTTGACACACTTATTATTTTAGTGTTGTTATAAGTCAAAACAACACAACTGCTACACTCTCCTCACAAGTTTCTTCAGACTGTGTCTTTAAAAATCCAAAACTGACATAAAACTCAAAGAGAAATGTTTCTCTAAAATGAGTTCTTCATTTAAGCTCAAATTTTTGATGATGTCAGTGTTACATACAATATTCAAAGATATACCTGTGAGCATTAGCTTAATTGCTACTTGTTACATACTTGTCCATATAGCTAATCTTGCTAACAGAGTCCTACACTTGTTGTGATGAGGGTATATTTGAATGAGTATCACAAAATAACACTAAAAATGAAAGAATAATTAGACAAAGAATTAATAAACACACAAAAGATGACCAGACACAAGGATATTTAGGTATTTAGCTCATTAGCATATCGCCTGAGAGTCTCAGACAGACAACCTAAAGACCTAGTGAGCATAGAAATGAAATAAAACCCTAAAAAAAAAAAAAAAAACACCAACCATTTCCAAATACTAAAGTGTAATAATAAAAATACTTTTAAAAGAACCGCTAACACAAATTTCTGATGATTTCTGCTCAGTGTTAAATAAACTAAAAGCTAAAAGACATCAAGGGTCATCTTTTATATGGAATCTTCTTTTAATGGTTGTTTCTTTTAACAAATCTACTTTAAACACACACACACACACACACACACACACACACACACACACACACACACACACAGAAGACATTAGCTAATCATATGTTACTGATACACTGATGTCTGTTTCAACTCATTGCTCTATTAGCAGTCTAGCTCTGTAATTTCACTTATATTTGTTGTTGTTTTTGTGGTTATTGATTTTAAATTTATATTTATGTCTCTTACTTGTATCACTTTATATATTGTATAATTTTCAACTGTGCACGTATTTGCATATTTATGGCTGTTAAACTGTACTTACTCGAAATGTAACTTGTGATTATTTGATTTATTACGAAACATTAGAAAAATAACATTCACAAAAAAAAGAGCGAGCGAGATAGAAAGAGAGAAAGAGGTACAAAAAGGTTAAGAAAACGAAGAGAGAAAGAAAATCGTAATTGCTGCTCCACTGGTGTCCCACAAGGCTCAATGCTGGGTCATTTTCTGTTCTTCCTCAAAACTAAGTGCACTGCTCTCAACACTCCAATGTTGAGATCAGAGTCCGAACAGTGTTAATTAAGGGACTCTGATAGGAGGAAAATGAACACACTGAAAGAAAAAAGTGTTTACACACACACACACATAATTTCTGTATTATCATATTTATGGCTGTTAATCTGTTATCATCCCAATATTATGCTACACTTTTTTGTTTTTTTTGCTTGTTTGTTTTGCTTATTGTTCTTTTTTTTGTAAGATTTACACTTATGCAATGTAATATTATGCAATATACAATATTATTCAATCTACATATCTGACACTTAACAGACGCCTGAATATTTAATATCTAAATATTTTTTTTTGTTTTTTTTTGCTTGCTTGAACATGGAGTGAGTTTCTGTAGTAGCTTCTGTTTAAACCCACCTTCTTGATGAGACAGGAAGACACAAATAAACACTCTTTACAAAGGTGCTGAGCAGAAAAGCATCTCAGAGACAAAGAAAAAACCTCTATTCAGTGTACTGTATATGTCAGAGACCACTCATCATAAACATAAAAAAGTTTATTTCATTTAAATTTGTTCCAGGAAGCAATCTGTGAGATTTTAGAGGTTAAACGATTCCAATGGGAAACTCATCAGCATATTTTTACCTTTTTTTTTCCTCCATAAATTTCTCTTTGATTGACAGATCAGACCTCGGCTAATCAGTTTTTTTGTTTAATGCTGAATACATTAAAAGTACATTAGCAATTTATGAGCTGTGGAAGGCGGCGGTTGTTTGTGAGTACAGTACGGCACCCTGGGAAGTCTCGCGCTCTGTTCTAATTGCACTTGATTGGTTCATGATGCTTTTGTTTCAGAGAAGGCCATCACATGTGCAGGGTGAGAAAGAAAGAAAGAAAGAAAGAAAGAAAGAAAGAAAGAAAGAAAGAAAGAAAGAAAGTTGGTCTTAGAGGATGAAGATGAGGATGAGGATTATTACCTAGTCTTCTAGTCTTGGGATTTCTTCAGATAAACTGAACTGATTCCCTTCATCTGGTGTCTTTTGGACATTTAAAGGAGTCTCCAGTGTCAGAGCTCAGAACATTTTATGTCCAAGTTTGTTGACATCTCCAGCTTACTTTGTTTTTCAGTTGTATAAAACAGAGATGTCCCGGCGCTCTGATTTCCCTACACCTTGTGTGTGCAGTGATGAGACTGACGTGAACCTGAGCCACTTTATACAGGTGAGAAAATACAGAAAAAAAAGATTCATTTATACGTTTAAGCTCCTGAGTGTGATGATACCTTTTATGTGTCACAACACAGCTCGTACACACTACACATATACCTCCGCTAACAATCGACAGACGGCCGCCTTCGCTTCTGACCTCTTCAGGATACTTTTCAGTAATCCCTCTCTCCGAAGTCAGTCAGGTCGGGTCAGACGAACCCCCTCCGGTTCACTTTTTCCATTTCATTTTGCCCTCTTTACTTCCTATGTAATTATTTCCTTTCCAGGGGCCAGTGCGTGAAGTCGAGTGAGGGCAAACAGGGAAGGGTCATTCAGCCTCTCACTCGCTCCTTCTACCCTTCAACCACTTCAGAGGGCAGAAGGAAATTATAGAGGATAGGGGCAAATTAGAGCAGCGTGCCAGCCGTCAACAGGGCCGAGCGGGGTGACCCCAGGTGACCCCACAGGTACCCGACAGAAAAAGCAGGATTAGAACGATGGAGTGGTTTAGTGTCCGAGTGAGGACCGCTTACACTGAGCTGTACTGTTGTGTTCATCTAACTGGACGAGTAGGAAATATTCTGATCCGCTTCGTCACGCTTTCCTGACACAACCTTTTCAACTCACTTCATCATGAGGAGCACAAAGTTTTGCACTCGAGTTGAAATTTGAAAAATCTCACCCATTTCTTTTTACCTGTACAGAACATTTATACTTTATAACAAAAGACAACCCGGAAACTCCAACATGGCGTGATGTTCAGAATAAAACACTCCATATCCTGATCTCATAGGAAAATAATTAATGATGATGTCAAGTTTGATCTCAAAGTGTTTTATTCCTCTTATAATCTACAACAGCAATGCGGCCATAATTTACTTTTTTTTAACAATATTAATAACACAGATGCAGACTTTTTATCCAATAATTGTTACATTTAACGTCAGGGAACGGTTCCTGTCCTCGCTTACGTTATATTATGCCGTTACTATGGAAACATAGTATATAATCCTGACTACAGTCTGTTATAGAGATTTAACCCAAATCTACACTTTCTGACCAATCAGAATCCGGACTTCAACAGCGCCGTAGTGTAACAGCAAATGAATCTAGTGTGATGATGTTTATGTCCTGTGTATCTTCTAATCTGTAAGCATTGACCACTAAACCCTGGTCGATTTCATAAACTAAACCCGTGAGCCAGAGCTTTAGGATCACGTGTAGCACCTGAGACGCATCGTTTTTAATCTACTGGCTCATCGAGTGTAAATAATCAACGGTGCGAGACGAGAGCGCCTTGATGAGACTTTTTATTTAAACCTTTTAAACCTGCATCCACGCTCACTCCTGGCTCTGAAGTGTATCTGTCGCTGAACCTAATAAACCGCATCCATCATTGGCTGGGTTGATTAACGTGCTCCAGATGTACCAGGCTTCATGTTTCAGGAGCTCCTGCCCCAAACCTTTGTTGTGATAATGATACAGTACCCAGAATGCAACTGTTTATTTTTACTTTCTGTCCAAGTACAGTCACACGCACTCGAGGATCCTGTGCACACGGAGGCCCTCGGAATAAGTAATCGAGCACTTCAGAAAGAAGAGGAATGAATCTTTCTGCTCTGGATTCTTTACTTCAGCTAATTGTAAACCGCTGTGGGTCTGACGTACTGTACGTCCAGATCGAGAACAGACCACCGGTGACACTTACGCAGGGTCAAGGATAAACGTCACAGGTTTCAGGTAGGAACGAGAGATCTATGTCCTGCTAGAGACGGGACACAGAGAGACAGACTGTATGCTGAGGATGGGAGTTAAACAGCACAGAACAGTAAGAGATCAGTGAGATCGGTTCTGCTGAACCTCAACATTTGGCATCACATCGATTCCTGGGATGAGATACGGTGGCAGCGTCGAGGCTGAAGGTAGCCTAGTGGTTTTAAGGTGTTGGACTAGCAACTCGAAAGGTTGTAAGATCAGATCCCAGGTCCACAAAGCTGACTCTGCTGGGCCCCTGAGCAAGGCCCTTAAAATGAGATTTATAAAAAAAGTAAGTCCCTCTGGATAAGAGTGTCTACTGAATGCTGTAAATGGGGCTTCTCAGTAATATGTCAACATAAAAGGAAAAAGAATCGCTTTCCTTTAGTAACGTAGACTCCGTAGACTCATCACATCAACCTGTTGTTGAATTGTTTTGCTATAACAGCAGGACACACACACACACACACAGTGTTATTTTCTTTACGACAGTGTTGTTGGTATTTTGACAAAAACCCCTACAATTAGTTCCATTATGTAGAAATTAATTCCACACCAAAGAAAGGAATCAGATGCCATCCCCTGTCCCAGATCGACCCCGAAGACCTTTCAGCTGACCTTTTAGTCGTCCATTATTAACTGACAATGTTAGGCGGCGGTAGCGTTGCTATGACTAGCAATTACAGCGATTAGTTTAACTGCGTCTCCCGGTCGCAGGCGTGAGTGTGGTCCCTTTTAAAACCGTAAATCGTCTAACGTGTTAATTAACATCTATGCTAATGCAGCATTCAACAGTTTATAAGAAGGTTTTAAAAATAACGTTCCTGCAACGTTCTGGAAAACACCTGCTGTGATAATGGTTTGCAAGCGAATTTTCTTTTCATGCTTATTTTGTTTATTTCATTTTTGAGCATTTGTATGAACTTCTGTGTGTGTGTGTGTGTGTGTGTGTGTGTGTGTGTCTGTGTCTGTGTGTGTGTGTGTGTGTGTGTGTCCAAGTAAAATTTATTGGGGTGGCCATGTTACAATCAGTATCTTTACTGCGATGTCAAATTTAAACCCCATGCATGACTTTATTGTGGTGGTCATGTGATGCAGTTTCTTTGTTTATAGTCATGGGAATACTTTGCCACCCCCTGGCCACCCCTTAGCGCTGCCCACGCTTGTAGTATTCTCTTTTGAGCACAAAAACCTCATTCTTGGAAAACAGGACTCCAAGAACAGAACAAGAACTTTATCAGCGAGTTAGCTGAGGTATCTGCAACTGGACAAAAACTAAACATCCCTAAATTAGCACTGGAGTTTTCCAAAACTGTGACCCATTAAGCGGAGCCAATATTGCGTTAATGGAAATAAATCGGCAGCTACTCCAGATTCTCATCAGCATTACAGCCACAAGGTGACCTTCTTCAGGCGCTTTTTCTAAACGAGTCAGAGAGGGATTTAGCATTTCTTTTGGAGCAGGGGAGGGGACAGAAATCAGCCGGGATAAAGTGACAGTAAGAGGGCGGCTGATTGCACCGAGCACGGAGGACGAAGAGGCCGCAAAAAATCAGCTTCCAGTGGGGGAAAAAGCTTCTAATCAGAGCACAGAAATGGCCCACTTGACAATCACACGCATCACAAAAAAAAAAAAAAAAAAGCTCCCAATTCAGTGCTGATTGCAGCGTCTCTCCTCCTCCTCCATCTCCTCACTCCTATTAAAGCTCCTTCAGCTCCTTCAGCCTGCCAATCACCAGCCCTGCACACCCTCTTCAGCTCTTTAATACGCAATAATAATTCTAATCACTCCTCAGTCCATCAGGTGGCTAATTGCTGTTGTTTTAAGATGATCATCAGAGCGACATGGGGTTTTTTTAGGGTTTTTTTTCTCCAAACCATTCAGACATAAGACACATAGGAACTCAACACTCAGAGGACCTCATTTAACTTTCAGCAAAGTCCAACAGAGTTTCTTAGCATAAGATTAGACATTAAAAGTCAAAATAAAAAAAAAGAAAATGACATTTAGGAAATTTATCACATCACATGACATCACATCACATCACGCCACATCACATCATCTCACATCACATCACGTCACATCTCATCACGTCACATCATCTCACATCACGTCACATGACATCATCTCACATCACATCACGTCACATCTCATCACGTCACATCATCTCACATCACGTCACATGACATCATCTCACATCACGTCACATCACATCACATCATCTCACATCACATCACGTCACATCTCATCACGTCACATCATCTCACATCACGTCACATGACATCATCTCACATCACATCACGTCACATCTCATCACGTCACATCATCTCACATCACGTCACATGACATCATCTCACATCACATCATCTCACATCACATCACGTCACATGACATCATCTCACATCATCTCACATCACATCTTCTCACATCACATCACATCACATCATCTCACATCACGTCACAGCACATCATCACATCATCTCACATCACATCACATCACATCATTTCATCATCTCACATCACATCAAATTAAACTGTAAACGTATTGTTTCACACGTGTGCACGAGTTCTTCATTCTTCAGATGATTAATTTTTCGACAATTCATTTACTTTCTCATGTAATTTTTTTCATTCTCATTTATTTTCACATGATTTTGACACATGATTCATTTTTTTTATCTGATTCATTATCTGGTTCCTACACTCATGTTTCCACATGATTCTATTTTCACATTAGATTGTTTTATTTACATGTGACTTTTTATTTCTGGTTGACTTTCAAATGATTAGTTTTTTTACTTGATTCATTTTTCAAATGATTCATTTTAATTTTTTTCATCATTCAATTCGATCTAGTTTTATTTGTACAGCACTTTTAAAAATGGACAGTTACAGAAATATATACATTTGTTGTATACATTTTAAATTTAGCCCGATTTATACAGAATTATGTCATTTTTTTATGTGATTTTTTATATGATTTAACTGTTTTCACATTTTTTTACAAACGATTCATTTGTCACAATTAATTTAGTTTTACATTTGGATGTAATTCATTCCTCAGCTTTGTAACAAGAAATGCAATTTTACTACACAAGATTCACAAGATCGTGTGTGAGCGAAATCATATAAATGAGTCATAAATCAAAATACTGATTCAGTGGAACTATACTGGATATTTTACAGCTGTTATCGTTGGTTTTTAAGAGAAGAACATAAAGGAAATAAAACCTAAACGAACCACAATGTTGAGAAATTAAACTGAAATAAAGGTATTTAATTCATATTAAGCTCTGAGACAAACCTGCCTAAGAGCTCCGTGTCTAATAAAGCTAAGATTAAGGATAACTTTTAGCTACTAGTTTAGCATTGAACAAACCTCAAGTCTAAACTAGCATGATGTGTTTGGTGTCGTGTCCCCAAAGAATAATATTCAATTCAATTCAAGTTTATTTGTATATCGTTTTTTGTTTTTTTTTTTTTACAATTGACATCGTCTCAAAGCAGCTCTATAGAACATAAACATACAACAAAAGGTTAATATAAAGAATAATATAAAGATTAATACAATACTTAGATTAATAGTGACTCAGGTGACTGCAGGGAGGAAAAACTCCCTTGAGGACTCAGGACTGTTATTTTCACTAATAAATTGAATTTCACTAATTACTTCAAGGGGGGTCACGGTGTCTTAGTAGTTAGCACGTTCGCCTCACACCTCCAGGGTTGGGGGGTCGATTCCCACCCCCACCTTGTGTGTGTGGAGTTTGCATGTTCTCCCCGTGCCTCGGGGGTTTCCTCCGGGTACTCCGGTTTCCTCCCCCGGTCCAAAGACATGCATGGTAGGTTGATTGGCATCTCTGGAAAATTGTCCGTAGTGTGTGAGTGCGTGAGTGAATGAGAGTGTGTGTGTGTGCCCTGTGATGGGTTGGCACTCCGTCCAGGGTGTATCCTGCCTTGATGCCCGATGACGCCTGAGACAGGCACAGGCTCCCCGTGACCCGAGGTAGTTCGGATAAACGGTAGAAGATGAATGAATGAATAATTACTTCATCCTTGTCCCAGATGATCCACTTCTTTTATTGTCAAATACAAATGTTCAAGATCCAGAAAACCAGGAAAGCTCCAAAAATTACCTTAAAATCACTTGAAATTATTTCATCTTCATCATCATCATCATCATCACGATTTTGGGAAATCATGCATTTAACATATTTTCCAATTTCCCCTTTTAAACGTTTAGTCCATGGAGCTGATCAGTCTGTAGTCAAGTACATTAGCCCCCTCTACTGGTGAACCACGGAACTGGTAAAACCACCCATTACATTTCTTTAGTGCCTTTAACATAAGACCTGGCTGTATGATGATGATGATGATGATGATGATGAACATGATGAAGAAACCTTGAATTAAAAAATGCATAGAGAAATACAGAAGAATACAGAAAGAGTCTTGCGACGACCACAGATGGCACAAACAGATTCAACACTGAGCTGAAGAGAAGAACAGGAGGATGAAGAGGAGGAGGATGAAGAGATGACTGGAGCAGGAGCCATGGCAGGTTTTACACCTTTAAAAACACAATCAAGATCAATAAATAAGCTCTTACATTTCATACTCAAAAGCAATATCTGTAAATATCCTGATCTGGATCCCAAAGTGGGCGTGGCCTAAAATTACAATTGAATCTCAGTTACATTCTAGTTCATGATTCTTACATGATTCATGCATTTTATGCGACTTTTACACTTGATTCATTTCCACAGATGTGATTCCTACAAGATTCATTTTTCACACACTCGATTCATTATTGTAAGGAATCAATGATTCTTTTTTTAATTCATTTTTTTTTACCTGCATGTTATAGAATATTTATAATGTGAATTATAATTCTGATGGTTGTATTTTCAATAATTAAATTAAAACTAATAAACCAGAAGCCTAACTGAAACCATCCTGCCCCGGGGTCACCCCACGTTTATGGAGTGGTCCTCAGCTTTGACTGGTTTGATGGGAGGTCCTTTGTTGGGTTTCCTGATAAACAGGTGAAGCTGTGGTTAGGGATCTAGACTACTGACCCGTCAGCTAAGATAAAAAGCATCATCTTTTCAGATGTTTATGTCTTTGAGCAGATCTTTTTTTGCCTGTCATGATTGGTCAGGTAATCGTTTTCCACCACACCACACCACAGGACAGGACACATGGACCACCAGCTGTTCCTGATCAAATCCACAAAGCAACTGTGTTCACTTCTTAAACACAATTCATCACCAACCTCACATGGTAGAGGAGGAACTTGCTAATGAGCCAAATCCTCCAAATGAGCCATCACATAGGCCCGAGTCTGTAAGAGTAATGATCTCTAATCCTGAGGAAATGGGCTTCCAAACCACAGCCCAGCTTCACCAGCGACAGCTTGGCACAGACGAATACCATCTTAATACGAAGCAGATAAAGGCTACAGTGTACACATGTGAGATTCATGTGGATTTTCTCTGAAGTGTCTGAGCTTTAATCTTAAGTGAACCTTTTTTACGAATTAACCGATGAAGCGTCGTCGTGTGTTTACGAGACGCTGGATAAAAGAGACTAAACTTTTTTTTAATTTCGTTTAATTTACGTTAAGTTCAGAAAACAGTCGTCTCACTTATCCTGTATTTTTATTTCAACTTCTTTACATAAATAAGACAAACATGCGGCGTGTTCCGACTTTGAGTCTGACTGACGCAAAGCACCGACATTTAAGACTAATAATTGTTGATAATAATAATAATAATTCATTACCAGGATTTAAAAAAAAAAAAAAAAAAAGCATCTCCTTAAAGGAAGCTTTAGATAATAAATTTCTGTGCTTTTGAGGATCCATTACCTAAAAATAAATCGAAGCGTTCTGCCCAATGATAACTGAGCTCATGTTGCTTAATTCTCTGGAGTTATATATAAATATAGTGTCATGTATAATTTATACAAGTAATGGATTTTATAATTAAACTAAGTATACTTCAAATTCTTTCATTCATTCATTCATTCATTCATTCATTCATTCATTCATTCTTCTACCGCTTATCCGAACTACCTCGGGCATCAAGGCAGGATACACCCTGGACGGAGTGCCAACCAATCACAGGGCACACACACACACACACTCATTCACTCACGCAATCACACACTATGGACAATTTTTCCAGAGATGCCAATCAACCTACCATGCATGTCTTTGGACCGGGGGGAGGAAACCGGAGTACCCGGAGGAAACCCCCGAGGCACGGGGAGAACATGCAAACTCCACACACACAAGGTGGAGGTGGGAATCGAACCCCCAACCCTGGAGGTGTGAGGCGAACGTGCTAACCACTAAGCCACCGTGCCCCCATAAATTCTTTCATTTGTACACAAAACACTGAAAGTGAACTAACCATATAGTGATTTCGTATAAAACTGATGATATTTAAATGTCCATTTAAAACAATAATAATAATAATAATAATAATAATAATAATAATAATAATAATAATAATAATAATTAATAATCAGGCTGTTCAGGATGAGGAGTCTGTGAAGCCTCATGAGAGCATCAGCTCTAAGAGAACAGCCTCAGCTCGCAGTCCAGCTCGTTGCTCTGCTCGCCGTCGCTCAGTGGTCTGACGCTACAGTCCGATCCTGTGCCGCCTGTCTCTCTCTCTCTTCTTCTCCTCCGTCTGTACACAGCTCTCTCATCCGACTCTGCGTCCTTTACAGACCTTTTCTCCTCCTCTGGCTCCAGCGCAGATCTCAGACAGTCAGAAAACCTGAGACAGACAAAACACAAGCTTGTTTTATACAGTCTGTATGTCTGTCTTTTTTTTTTTAAGTGCTAATTAGTTCTACATTGTAATGTGATATCCAGAATACCTATATAGGAAATATATAGTTTCTGAATTCTCTGTTCTGATTGGTTCAGAAGGTCTCGTTAGGAAACTGAACAGAATATAAATGCAACAAAATACCTTTCGATTCTCTTTAGGTTTTCGTCCATTTTATTATTCGCGACTCCGACAATAAACGCTATATATTCTTCTGAAACCAGGACCTTCCCTTTGTGGCTAAGAGGAACTTCGAGACAGTGGGTACTGCGTACAGCCTGCATTTAATCACGTTCAACAGAAAACCAGTGGTGAGGTAAATGTTTTATCGTATTATAATGAAATGCTGAGTGAAAAATAAACATTGAGCATTGTCATCACTCCGCCCACTTAAGCCCCGCCCCTTAACATTTAAAGGTTGAATTACTTATCAATTTATCTCAGATATCAAGACTTGACAAGACCCAAAGAAACCAAACGTGTCTAAATAATCGTATAATGTTTGAGGTGTGTATTTATAAAGTCTGAAACTTTACCATAATGATTTTGCCTTTCTTTCCCATGGTCACTCCAGAGTTCCTGAAGCCTGCGTTTATAGCCACAGAGTGCTGTGTGTATGGGGGGTAAAAAAAATTTTTAAAAATTATTCATTCATTCATTCATCTTCTACCGCTTATCCGAACTACCTCGGGTCACGGGGAGCCTGTGCCCATCTCAG
The DNA here is from genome assembly GCF_030014155.1 of Tachysurus vachellii. Lineage (NCBI taxonomy): Eukaryota > Metazoa > Chordata > Actinopteri > Siluriformes > Bagridae > Tachysurus > Tachysurus vachellii. Next base: position 2,221,729 of record NC_083460.1, on the reverse strand, counting down.
GCGTCATCGGGCATCAAGGCAGGATGACACCCTGGACGGAGTGCCAACCCATCACAGGGCACACACACACACACACACACTCTCATTCACTCACACAATCACACACTACGGAGAATTTTCCAGAGATGCCAATCAACCTACCATGCATGTCTTTGGACCGGGGGAGGAAACCCGCGTACCCGGAGGAAACCCCCGAGGCACGGGGAGAACATGCAAACTCCACACACACAAGGTGGAGGCGGGAATCGAACCAACAACCCTGGAGGTGTGAGACGAACGTGCTAACCACTAAGCCACCATGCCCCCCAACAAGAATTGTATTATACCAAAATATTTTACTGATCTATAAATTCATTGTTCCATGTTAGCGTTACCAGGAGTTGTGCATCCTCGAGCTGTTTGCATTGCACGTGAAGAACACAAGGTTCAAACTTAAACACGGCGTCTCCAGAAGATTTCTCCAAACCAGCAATCTGAGGAGATGAAAAAGTCTTTCAGCTGAAATCATCTGATCAGGTCCTGTGTGTGTGTGTGTGTGTGTGTGTGTGTAATCTGTTGTAGGTTACAATACCAGCTTAAAGGCTCATTGTTGAATTTATATCAGTTTGCTCGTGTTTATATTAACTCACACATGGACTTGCAATAAAATACTGTTTGCATGATAAGAGATGTTTATGCAGTGTTTTTATTAGTCTCCTGTATCACTGAATCATTAACTGAGGTTTTTTAACAAATAACACTTATTTCATTGTAAAATAAAGATGAAGGCCATGTATTACTTTAAGGGTTGATATACAGATTGTTGTATGGAAGGAAAGCATTAGCATGGAAATGCCACGTGATTGTAAAAGCTCCAGCCTGAGCTTTAACTTAATGGAGAAACCTTAAAGATGTGTTTTATGTGATAAAAAAAAATCTTACTCTTACCACGTCGTCTTTGGTACACGTGTTATGTGTGACAAATAACCAGGTACAGTTCTGTTTCTGCACATCCACACAGTCTGAAACCTGCCAAACAAACACAACACAGAACCCAGGGCTTGATTGATTGGTTAATTGATTCATTGATTAATTAAGGCTTGTTAGAATGAATCCTGATCCAACGTGTGTTCTTTACCCCATCAATCAGGATGATTCTCCCAGAACATGAACTCGTAGTAAAATAATTGTCAGAATTATTGAGAAATGAGACCAGAGTGTTGATGTCCTCATCTATATTGCCCTTTTTACTCAAGTCCAGCTTGTTTAAACACTGTTTCTTCCACTGTTTAAACGTGTTTGCTCCTTCCATAGCAGATACTCGGCTAATAAACAACTGGTATTATTAAATATTGCCTATAATTATTGTTGTTGTTTTTTTTTTTTTTGAAAGCTAGCTCTGTGTTTGAATGAGTTGCTAAAACACGTGGTTGTTGTTGTTGTTGTTTCTTCTTCCGGCGAATCCCGACTCCTGCAAACCGATTCAGAACCGAGTGCAAAATAAGTACTCGATTCCTCGCCGGAATGCGTTGAGCCTTAGGAGTCGATTCCAAAATGTTGGATTCTATTCCATACAAAGAATTTGATTTATTAAACGTTTTGTAATTCTATTGTTTTTTTCTCACAGGAGATTTAATTATGTTTAAGAGATTTAATTATGTTGACAATTAGAATGAACTCCTTGAATCGACGGTTTGAATCTAAGAGTCGATTCTTGCAGTCTAGTTCGCGATGTCCTGACTGATTGTCCTGTTAGCCTATCAGATCGCGAGGTTGAATCGCAACCCAATCGCAGCGCAATAAGGCGGGATTTGTTGTGCGTGAAGAGTATGGTATGGTAGCCGCGTGGTATCATGTGACGCGGAAGTATTTACGACATCGCGAAACTCAAAGTTATAAAGTCTGATCTAGACTTAACTGTGTGTGTTTGCAGCTTGGTGAGTTTGACACACGTCACACACGACTGGATCTTGTATTAAAAGTCTTTTTGTTTATTGTTTTTGATGCATTGTGCAATAGATAGCATGCTTGTCTGACTTTAAAAGCTTATTTTTGATCATCAGTAGTTTATGCAAACTGGTCTTGTTTACATTTGTTGTTTATTTCATGCAGGAAATAAATTAAAGTCTAATTCAGAAAATAAACATTTGAATATCCACACAAGCAATAATTATGGAGCTGTTTCTGAATCATATAATAACACATATTTAGCAATATGATACAGTAATTAATCATTAATAATATAATAATAGAAGTAATTTATAATTAATTATAATAATATAGCAACATGTCATTAGAACTTGAGTATAATTCTGTTATAACTTGAGTAATGGTGGTCGAGTGCAGAATAATGACTCTTTTTGATCATGCTGTACTTTAATGCCTTATGAATTCGAGGGACATTTTAACATAAAATAAGTTGAAATCAAAATGACTAATAAAATGTATGATTCACGCCACTGGTCACCTCCAGAGAACCTTGTCCTGCTCTCACAGCTCCTGCTACAGGACATTTTGGCTTCACGTTAGTAATGTATGTGAATAATAGTGTGAACCTGTGACAGGTTTCCCAACAGTAAAAATGACCTCATTAAAAGTGATGAAGGCAATACGAGTTTCCGAGTTTGGAGCTCCTTCGGTTCTGAAGTTCTGCTCTGACATTCCGGTTCCTGCTCCAGGACCCAAACAGGTAAAGGTCATAGTTTCCACACAGCTGTATTATCCATCCATCTGTATGTGCTGTGAACATTTCTCATTTGTGCTAAAGGTGCTCATTCGAGTGCACGCGTGCGGAGTGAATCCTGTGGAGACGTATATCCGTTCTGGAGCTTACGCCCGCAAACCCAGTCTCCCATACACTCCCGGGTCGGATGTAGCCGGCGTGGTTGAGGCTGTGGGAGATGGAGTTCACTTCCTGAAGGTTACCTGTTTTTTAAAATAATTTTTTTTTTAAGTATTACTAATTAGATAGAAAAAAACGTGTATGAGTGAAATGAATGTGAGATTTAACTTTAAAGGTGGGGTCTCCGTTGTTTGAAAGCCAATGTTGACATTTGAAATCACCAAAACAAACACGCCCCTAACCCAAATGGGTCCCACCCCTGTATCGATAGCTCCGCCCACACGTACATACGTAACCCAGGCAACTAATAGAAAGAAATGTGTCTTTATCATAGCTGAAGGAAGAACAATACGATTGCAGATAAACAAACAAGCAAAAATGACACACAAGCATAATCATGTAAAGGACAAAGGCATATATTAGTTCTGTGTAACAAAACAAAACCAACGTTACTCACCTATCGAGAAGGAAAAAAGCACCTCGGCGTCTTAAGTAAAGTTGGTCACATATTCACAGATTGGAGTTTCCCGAGTCAATAACTCCTGAGCTAAACACTGTTACTAATAAACCGCACTTTGGGTTTATTAGAAAGTTGATTTATAATGTAGAGCTTCAGTGTACATCAGAGTGCTGCATTTCCAACACCAAACTAGCAGCGAGCGTCTTCTCCCAGGCAGGTGATCGAGTGTTCACCACCGGCACCGAGACAGGAGGATACGCCGAATACAGCGTGGCTTCAGAGGCGTCCGTTCACAAACTGCCAGATTGTCTGAATTACAAACAAGGAGCTGCGGTGGGAATCCCGTACTTCACTGCATACAGGGCTTTATTTCACAAGTAGGAATAAGCAAATGTTTCGTGGGGGGTTTGTATGTTTTTCCCAGATGTTGTCTGTGCCTCTCTTTTAAAATTAGTGTTCATATTTTTTCTGTAAAAGGGCTCATACTAAAGCAGGAGAGACTGTTCTGATTCACGGAGCCAGTGGAGGAGTAAGAACAAAACCTCTCATTTCTTCAACTTGTGTATATAATAATAATAATAATAATAATAATAATAATCATCATCATCATCATCATTTATAAATTCTGAAAAATTCTGATTTTCATGATCTTGAAATCTGGGTTTTAATTAATTAGTTGATTGATGGATTTATTAATAATATAATAAAATAGAAATATAAAATTATTTTATAACAAAGGTTTATGATTATTATTATTATTAATAACAGAAATCTAAAATAATTAATTTTGTGGTCGCTTTTTGCTGGCATTGAAAAAACTTTTCGATGACTTTCCTGTTTTGGTGCTGATGTTAATGTGGAAAATAACGAAACCTTTTATTTTAATACTCTTACGCAACGTGTGTATGAGTTGCTTGTCTGTTCTCTTTCCTGTGTGTGTGTGTTAGGTAGGAGTGGCAGCGTGTCAGCTGGCCCGAGCGTGTGGACTGAAGGTTCTGGGTACGGCTGGAACCCCTGAAGGCATGAAGCTCGTGCTCAGTAATGGAGCTCACGTGGCCTTTAACCACAGAGAGAAAGATTACATGGATCAAATCCTGGTATGTTCAACTTCCAAGCAGTAACGAGAGGAGAAGGAAAATGATTACTATTCATCATCATGTGTGTTTAGGATGCGACCGGAGGTCACGGTGTTAACGTGATCATCGAGATGCTGTCAAATGTGAACCTGAGCAAGGACCTGAAACTGCTGGCATTTGGAGGCAGGGTGATGGTGTGTGACGCAGCCTGTATTTCTCCTCACACATATTTAGATGGTTGTGTTTAGTGCTTTCTTCCTTACTGCCATTATTATGATGTTCTTACAGATTGTGGGGTGTCGAGGTTCTGTGGAGATTAACCCAAGAGACACGATGGCTAAAGAGTCCAGTATCATCGGAGTGGCTGTGTTTCATGCCACAAAGGTAAGTGGAGCAAATCTATTACCATTCAATGGTGTTACATAATCTACATAATCCACGCCTCCATCACTGAGACTGAACGATTGCATTTGGCAAACACTTGCATTTTTAGTTCATTTTATACAACTGAGCAATTGGGGGTTGAGGGCCTTGCTCAGGGGCCCAGCAGTGTCAGCGTCACTAATGATCATCCGACACAGTCCAAAAGATATGTTGTGTGTGTGTGTGATCTGTGAAGGAGGAGAAGGATGAGACAGCTGCAGCACTGTTCGCAGGAATGGAGGCCGGGTGGCTCAGACCTGTGATTGGTTCAGAGTACTCACTCGAAAAAGCTGCTCAAGCTCATGACGACATCATCAACAACTCTGGCGCTGCTGGGAAAATGATCCTTGTTATGTGAAAACCAATAAAAACCTCATTAATCTAAGGGGTTTTGTTTTTGATCAAATTTGAAGCATGTGTTCCATACTTATGTTATACATATACATATGTTATATATACATATGTTACATATTATAAATAGGTATTTCTTAAATAATTTAAACCTGAAGTATGCTATTTTAAAAATGTTGAACTTATAATTAGTATTTCTGTTTAAAATGAGCTGAAAATTTAAACTGTTTTCTAAAGCATGTGTTCTAAAGACTGACAGATACATAAGCCACGCCTCCTCCGCTGAGACTGACAGACACATAAGCCACGCCTCCTCTGCTGAGACTGACAGATTCATAACCCACGCCTCCTCTGCTGAGTGACAGATTCATAACCCACGCCTCCTCTGCTGCGACTGACAGATACATAAGCCACGCCTCTTCCGCTGAGACTGACAGATACATAAGCCACACCTCCCCCTCTGAGACTGACAGACACATAAGCCACGCCTCCCCCCGCTAAGACTGACAGATACATAAGCCACGCCTCCTCTGCTGAGACTGACAGATACATAAGCCACACCTCCCCCTCTGAAACTGACAGATACATAAGCCGTGCCTTCTTCACTGAGACTGACAGATACATAAGCCACACCTCCACTGAGACTGAGAGATACATAAGCCACGCCTCCTCCGCTGAGACTGACAGATACATAAGCCACGCCTCCTCCGCTGAGACTGACAGATACATAAGCCACGCCTCCTCCGCTGAGACTGACAGATACATAAGCCACGCCTCCTCCGCTGAGACTGACTGATGTATTATGCGCATGTTATTTAAGGATACTGTGTGGATGTTGCCATGTTCTCATTTTGGAGCTGACAGTAAAGTGAACTCGTGTCCTCGCCGCTCTGAAAGACGTCTGTAAGATCAGGTGGCACTCAGGTAAAGAGCAGTAACAGGACACTGTCAGTCTACCTGGTACCTGTTACACCCTTCAGCTGAACCACAACAGAGGGACGATCCACTGAATACCGAACGGAAACCAGCAGGACTACGGAAACCATGATGGTTCTCGACCTCGTGTAAGGTGTGATCAGGAACCTGGATGTTCTTTAATGAAATGGAAAATAATGACTGCTGTAAAATTTGCCTTTTAGATTTATTTATTGGATTTCTTTCGGTTATTAAGGATCAGATAGAAGGAATTTGATTAATGTGACCTGTTAAGTAATGTAGAAATTCTATATAAATATCTTTGATAATGATGGAGTTCCACCTCCACCACCACCACTAGAACCACTGTACATGTCAAGGTTTCTGCAACATAAGGGTTGAAGCACTGAATAATAATAATAATAATAATAATAAAAACAGTCTAGTAAAATAATCTGAGAATTAATGCAACAAAACGTAGTAACATTTTGGCAACTAATAATAAATAAAAAAGATTAACTAGATTTGTAAAGTTCGTCACGACAAACTTTGATGTCGGCTTTGACGAAGCAAGTATTCGCATATTCGCAAAGGCCGGTGCTTTATGGAGGTGAGTGGGCATAAGGGACAGTGTTACTTTTAGAAGTAAGTGGACAGAAAGCTAGGGTGCGAAAACATTTGGAGGCAAGTGAAGACAAGCATGTGACGTCATCTGAATACTCTTGAGGAAGTTTCCCTCATTGGGCTGAGTGTTTTTATGTCGCATGTCCATGTTGTGCTAATTTTTGATTTTCACGTGACATCACCAGAATACACGTGAGGTAATTTCCCTCATTGGGCTGAGTGTTTTGATATACGACATGCCCATGTTGGGCTAATTTTTGATTTTCACGTGACATCACGTGATGTCATCAGAATACCCGTGAGGACGTTCCCCCCATTGTTCTGAGTGTTTTGATACATGACATGTCAATGCCAAGTTTTTTGATTTTGCATATTTTGGGGGCGGGGCTGCGGGACAACCGGAAGGCCAGTCAGGACACCAATTTAAAAGTTTGTTAAAAGTAGTTTAAAAGTTAGTATCACCCTAAAGGAGCTGGCAGAGTTTGGTGTAAATAGTTCGAAAGCTTGCCGAGTTATAAACCTCCAAAGTTTATAATGGGAGTCTATGGGAAAAAAGGCCATTTTGAGACCCAGTACCGGAAGTACCGGTACTCGGATCGCTTAGAAAAGTCATAGCAACAAACTTCAGACCAGTGTCTAAAACATGTCCGAATTTGGTGCATGTGGCTCGAAAGCAGAAATGTTGGAAAACAGAATGTTGGCTTCTACAAAGCTACATAATAAGATATAAACATGGTGTGTAAACAAACCTTTTGGTTTCTAAGTAAACAGCACATATTGAACAGATTAGTCAGTAGAATCTTCATGACCTGGAGACACACCCTTGCATACGTTATTGAAGAGAGCAGGTGGAGCATCATGCATGTTTTATCACCGCTGCTTCGTAACAGGAGCACAGAGGGAGACGAAGATGCTGCAAGAGGTCTGCTTGAGCTGGTCACATAGCAGTATAGGTTTATTTCATCAAATAATAGATCATCACATCGAACCCACGGCGAGATTCTGAGGGACGTGCGAGCAACACCATGTGACTGATTCACTGACAAACCATGAAAAGTAAGTGTGATTATAATACTGTTATAACATTTGCTAGTCACATCAAAGTATTTCATATTTTTCACTTGATTCCTTTAGACCTGAATCCAATATTTAGTTCTGTTGTTTAATGTCATACTTTGTCAAGCTTTGATACAATCAACCTGTAATTAGTCCGTGCTAAATGACGATGATGCTTCTCAGGTGTCCTCCTGCTAATAATGGTGTCAGTAACACGACTTCGGCTTTCTTCACTCTGCCCGAATTCCTGCATCGTTTGCTCCACCGATGCCATCATCTGCAGTAAACTCTCAATGATCACAGGTGATAAAGTTTCTGTACCTTTTATGTTCGGTTCATAGATCAGAAAAGGAAATGCTAACTGACTATAGTATCGATCATAAAGTGAACTTAGCCTTAGTTCATCATTTCTTTCCTGTAGTGTTAATTTCGTCACCTATTTTTAATTTAGTCTTAATCTTAGTCTTGTGCCAAATGTCCTTGTTAGTTTTAGTCATATTTAGTCATTCACATATCTTTTTTTTGTTAGTCAAGTTTTAGTCGACTAAAAGTCTCGTCATTTTAGTCTAGTTTTAGTCAAAAGAAAACTCAAGGTATCTTAGTGTCGCGGTGAGGCAAGGGCGAGTGAGGATCGAAATGCAGTTCAGTCTTTTAATAGACCAAAACAAGAAACAGGCAAACAGACGGGCAGGCAAAACAGGGCAGAATACTGAGCACACAGGAAACAGGAACATAGACACCAACATTCAACAACGCCCAACCCCAGGGAAGTGAACAAACAGAGTAGATATAGCAAACAGGAACCAATCACAACGCAGAGACTAAGACGATACACCTGGGGGGGAGATAGAGTGCAATTAGTGTCCATGGTAACAAATGAGTGGGCGGAGCAAACAATTAACACCAAGGCAGACAGCAGACAGAAACAGGGCAAAACACAGACAGACTCATTACACTTAGTCAAGTTTTAGTCGACTAAAAGTCCATTAATTTTAGTCTAGTTTTAGTAAAAAAATTGTAGTCTTTTTTAAAATAACACATTATTACTGATAAACATTTCAGTTAAAAAAAAGTGTTTCACATCTCAAACATTGGTTAAATGTCATAATTACCTGACAAAATACACTTGTTGAATGATTTTTGTTGAATGCAAATGTTAAACGTGTCTGGTTTTCACTTCCTGATTTAGGAGACACATTCACAAATGATTAACCTGTTCTGAAGAGTATTTTATTTTAACCAACACAACTCAAAAGCTGGAGCCCAACAGACTCCGACTGACAACTTAAGTTACAAAGGTTTTTAAAACTGTTTTGGTCGCCTTGTGTCTCATGTTTCTGTTCAAATCAGAAATAAAATAAATATACTCAGAAAAACTGAAAAGAACAGGCCAACTTTACTGTGGGCCTAAAATACAGTGAGAAGTTGAGAACACTCGTTTAAACAGTGCATACACTCGAACTTGACCGCACATCACATTTTTTACTTTATTGATACTGCTTTTAATCGTAATGCAAAGACCGGTCATCGGGACATAAGCTGTCATGTACAATAAAAGAGCCTGCGGAGCGACAGGAAATATAATTTAACACAAAAAGCCTGACTAGACCTAGGGTGGACTTGCGCTCAGGAGTTGTTGTTTTTTTTAGCAGCGCGTGGACGAATTGTTTCTACGCACACACTAAACAGCGCGAAGCCGCAAACTCGTTGTGAATATTTTAAAGGCGTAACAGCTGATGAAAAAGCAGAGACAATTGTAGACGAAAATGAAGAGATTTTATCTTAGTTTTTATTTTATACAAAACATTTTCGTCTCGTCTTTTTTCGTCAACAATAACGCATGTTAATTTAGTCTTAGTCAGCGTTTTTGGACAGTGGTGCAGTCTTGTCATCGTCTCGTCTTAGTTATGAAAAAAAAGGTTGTTGACGAACATATTTTGTCTCGTCTCGTCTGACGAAATTAACACTACTTTCCTGATCCTTTTCTGTCATCTCCAGAGGCTCCAGATTCAACCAAAGCCTTGATGCTCACTGATGGACTCATAGACACCGTGGACCGCATTGTGTTCTCGGATTTATCCAACATGAGCGTTTTGGTGCTCAGCAACAACATCATCTCTAACATCACAGGCAACGCTTTCCAAAACCTGACAGTTCTCAGAACGCTATCTCTGGACCACAATCTTATCTCCAGCCCCTCACTGGATAGACTGACATTCTCATGGCTTCATAACCTAGAGACGCTTCATTTGGGCCATAACGCTCTAGAGGAACTTAATGGATCCTGGTTTCAGAAGACCAAATCTCTGAAAACTCTGCTGCTGGAGGGGAATCTTCTCACCAGCCTCAACTCGAGTACTTTCTCATCATCTGACCTGAGGAGCTTGGAGACCTTGGATTTGTCAGACAACCTCATCACCTACGTAGGCCGAGACACTTTCCGCAACTTGCCACGTCTCAGTAGTCTGGATCTCTCACGAAACAGGTTGCAGAATGTGCCTGATGCTTTCTCCTATCTCTCACGCCTCTCAATGCTAAACCTGGACCTTAATCGCTGGAACTGTAGTTGTGAGCTAAAAGAGCTCACTCAGTTCCTCAACAGCTACATTCAGTCTCCATTGAAAGTGTTGTGCAATGGGAAAAAGATGGCGTGTGCTAATTCAGACAACCCCAATGTAGTTCAGACAGTGCTGGAGCTAACTGAGGCTAACTGCATGCCAGCTGACAGAACCATTACAGCGGGTGTCAATGCTAAGAGTTCCATCACATCTCAACGCTACATCAGAGATGTTACTATCGCTGTTGTCTTTTCTTGCCTGAGTAAGTATTTACTGAATATGAAAGACTACAGGGGGCACGGTGGCTTAGTGGTTAGCACGTTCGCCTCACACCTCCAGGGTTGGGGGTTCGATTCCCGCCTCTGCCTTGTGTGTGTGGAGTTTGCATGTTCTCCCCGTGCCTCGGGGGTTTCCTCCGGGTACTCCGGTTTCCTCCTCCAGTCCAAAGACATGCATGGTAGGTTGTTTGGCATCTCTGGAAAATTGTCCGTAGTGTGTGACTGCGTGAGTGAATGAGAGTGTATGTGTGTGTGTGCCCTGTGATGGGTTGGCACTCCGTCCAGGGTGTATCCTGCCTTGATGCCCGATGATGCCTGAGATAGGCACAGGCTCCCCGTGACCCGAGGTAGTTCGGATAAGCGGTAGAAGATGAGTGAGTGAGTGAGTGAGTGAAAGACTACATCCAAGTTCATTGTCTGATCGAGTGATGAAAAGTTCTGAGATCAAATCTGACCACAACCCTGTAACTTTAAACCAAATGAAGAATGTGAATTTGTCTGGACTTTTCTAACAAGAGAATTCTTCACATTTCAGGTGGTGTCCTAGTTACACTTGCAATATTTGCAGTTGTACAAAGGAAGTTGGGTAGAAGGTTTAAACCAATGCAGGGGGCAAAAGGAGCTGAGGAACAATCCAGCCAGACATGGGACTTCTCTGAAGGCAGCAAGGTGATGTCTTATGCTTTCCATAACTCCAACTATCGAGGCCATCCACCCTGTGACAAAGAGGATACTTCATCTGATAGCAGACCAGACACCATGGGGAACCATTTTATATGCCAAAATTGCAGAAATACTTTCCATCACAGAACAAACAGCAGGGGAATTCAGCCTAATAGCGAAGAAGAATGGTCAACCTATATGAGCAGTGACCAATGGAAGGACACTGATGTTTGTCCATCAAGGATTAAAGATGAAGGTATGTAAAGAATGGTGTCTTCTTGGGAATGATTTATTTGCTCAGGGTCATTTATGTATTTCTTAACATATTCTTGTTTAAATTACAGATGTTAGAGCTCAAAGACACAATGTGAAAGGTATCGGTGGGTTAAACGCTGATTATCGCAGACAACCAGTTTCTAGACAAGATACGTCAACCATGGGAATGCACCAGATAGCTCTGGGAAGACAAATATCCATCGCCCAGAGACAAACCTTTACCCCAAATGAACAACTAAACACCAAAATGCCATTATTTAAGCAACAACATGGAGGATATGGTACTTTACCAATACACCACTATCATCAAACCTATGCGGATGACAATATATCTAGAAATAAAGAAGAGGGTATACTTCCCAGAAGCTCTAAGGTCATTGTGTACAAAGATATTTTAAATTTCAACCAGTCTGAAGTGGACCAGCAGGGTGGAAATCAAGCAAGAGTGCAGAGAAGTGTAACATTTGATTTGTCCATGGAACGTGCCCTGTTTGTGTCTAGAAAAGAGGGTCCATACAAAATTAGCAAGACAAAAATGTCTAAAACACTTGGAGAGAAATGCAAACCAAGCCCAGGCAAGGTTTCTGCCAAAAGAAAAAAGAGAAGCACTCACTCAAGGCATTCGCAAATCCCTAAAGCAAGATCTCAAGGAAGTATTAAACTAAAGGTCAAGCTAAATCTGAGCCCTCTTAGAAGAAGTCAGGTTCATCCCAAGTCTGGTTCTAGCCACGATGTCAAAGAGGTGAAGAAAACCTCTAAAAACCTCAAGAAAGACAAATCTCAAAAGATTGTTGTGAAAAAGAACAGTAAAGGAGGTGAGAGAAAAGAAACATCTAAGAAGGCCAAGATTACCAACAAGTTGCAGTGTGATGAAAGTTCAACCAGTCCTGGTGAAACTCAAGGATTAGAAAAGAATCCAGAGGAATCATGTTCGCTGATGCAGACTTCAACTCTTTTAGCTGAAAGTATCAAACCACTTGGTACAGAAAATTCTACAGACCCTCAAGTCCCAACCCTGGATCTGAGCTTGGCAGTGAGCACACCAGAAGATGCCAGGAGTCTGCAGAAAGAGCTTCAAATGCCAAATGATGGAGTAGATATTTCAAATGACTCTGTGGCCCCAATGTCCTCGACGGTCTCCGTTGTCCAGGAGTACCTGTCTTCAGGTGATGGTTCATCAAAGAGGAAGCTTAGACTGATTGTACCTGAGAAAACCTCCAGCAGGCCACAGACTGCACTGGAGAAAAAAATCAGATAGGTTTCGAACATGTCCTGTGAGATGTCTCCAGAGTGCCATTTTTAGCTGTTCATTCCCTGATCGTGTTCAAGACCTAATTTCGCACCATATTATTTTATGTCCGTTCTGATTGCCAAGAGTATAATTTATACAAGTCAGATAACGTCGGCAAGTGCTGATAAGCGATGTCTCTCTAGAATTTTTTGTTCTTTACGATCCACTGATAAGATAGTGAGACTTTAAAAGGCTGTACTGCAGTACATCGTAACACATACCACAGAACCGAGATTCCTTTAGAGAAAACTGAGCAAGAATGGATGAGAGAAAGAAGAAAAGTAACAATAGTCAAGAGGATGAGGAAAAAGATGAAGAAAAGGAACCAAAGACTATACTGGGAGTTTTTACCAAACAGCAGTTCACTATGATCTGTGTAGCTGTTGGGCTCGTTGTACTGCTGCTCATCATAACAGTAACCTCTGTGGTTCTGCCCATCAACTCGGGTTCAGGTAAATTTCTTCTCATCTTTGTTATGTTGGGTCTAGCTCTGTGGTGTGGTATATTTGATGAGTTTATGTAGAATCCAAACAGACCTAAATATGAATCTACATCCAGAATTCTGTAAAGCTGCTTTGTGACCAACATCTATTTCAGTCTTAAGGAAGCTACTTTGCAATTAAACCTGCTTAGCGACAAGCTACTTAGGATTTCATCAACTACCACTAAAATACACTTTTTATAAAGTAGCTAATGACAGTAAAAGCTAATAAGATGCTGTGATTTTAAATTTGGAAACCTCTCTTAATAAAAGCAGTAGTAAAGACATAGTAGTAGAGACCACAATAACACTCTTGGTTAAGTTTCTGTAAATACCTAGCTAGCATTAATGGGCATTCATGTGGCAATCGGTAACATTGTTAACATCATGGTTGGATGTTGATAGTCTTGTATTCATCACTAAAAGAATGCTTTTATTTCCCACACTGCTCAGCGCTAGCTGAGGCTAAAGTATCCAGAAGTTTGTAGAGTGATTTGTTTGAAAATAGGCTATTTTAATTGCTTACTAGAAGAACACTATTATAGCTAAGTGTAGCTAGTTAATCCTTATACAAATACAAATGAATCGAGCTTTGCTTCCTCAGAAACTTCGAAGACCATGGTTCCGTTCACTACAGATGGAGACATGCTGGAATTTCTTCTTCAAAACGGGGAGATTCAAGAGAAAGATGGGCTCTATGCTACGTGGTATCACTCTGCCAACAGCAAAGTTGAAACCCAAAAAGCCTTGGAAAGTAAATACCATAAGTACTGTAAAAACCTTTGATCCTCTGAACTATCATGGGATAATTTCCTTTCAGGGCCAAGGTTATGCTATTATGTAACCAGTAAGGAATCTAGGTCGACTAGATTGATCGACAAACAAGAAACAAGATAAAATAGCAAGCGAGATAGCAAGCGACATGACAATCTAAATCCGATTTTTCTTGTGTGATGCAGAAATATTAACCCAACCCATTCCACAGGTGACACTATGATTCTAGAAGCTGACGTCAATGTACAAGGTCATAATACAGACAACGAAACCAATATTCCAATCATGGCCCATCCACCAGATGTCTACAGTGATAACACTTTGGAAGAGTGGCTTGATGCTGTTATTCGTTCGAAGAAAGGTAAAGAATCAATAATGATAAAGAAATATAGCTGTTCGATGATGGTTTCAAGCAAACAGTTGTTTCTTGCCGTGTAAATAGGAATAAAATTGGATTTTAAAAGTCTACAAGCTGTGGAGCCTTCACTCAATCTTCTCAAGAACAAGAATCAAACAGGAATCAACCGGCCTGTATGGTTGAATGCTGATATCCTTCCTGGTCCAAACGTTCCTGGGTTCTGGCCCGTGGTTAACGGCACTCGGTGAGTTAAATTTTTGTGCTATAAGAGGAATAAAACACTTCAAGGCTTTGCTGTTAGAAGGGTGAAGTGTATTATTTCTTACATTCACCATCCATCTTCCACAGTTTCTTCAATAACTTGGGTTTACATCTCACTTTTAACATCTTTGAACTTACCAGATTCCTTGAACTTATCCAGACAAAGTTTCCAGATGTGACCATCTCACCAGGTTGGAAGGTTCTTTATCTGCCCCCATTCCCTGATGTGACTTACACAAAGGCTATGGTGATGGAGATGTACACAACTGTCAAACACCTTCCACAAAGAATCACGTTTCCTGTTCTGGCAGTTATGGTGAGGAATGGATGGCCTCACCTAAGCTGGCTTCTCAGTCAGTCCTCCAGGTATTTCACCCGCAGAACAAAGTCCATGAGGTGGAGTCCAGCTCCTCATAGTTGGGCAGAGCCTAGCCAAAAATCCAAGGGGTGTGGAGGTTTGTGCTTTTGGGCGGAGTTCCTAGAGCTCCACCTTGTGGATGTCTGGCTCGACATCACCCAGGTATGAGGAGCTGTATCAGGTATAAGCACAAAGATTTTTAAAACTGTGTACTTTCTGTGTGATCCAGGTTCAGTCTGACCTTGTGGCAAGGTCAGGAGAACCCCACTGTCAATGACCTGCTCTTCGTTAGAGATAATACTAACCCTCAGCGCATCTACTACGACATCTACGAGCCAGTGCTGTCCCAGTTTAAAGAAGCTGCAAGTAGGTCCCAGAGAGGCTTTTCCAACAACTTAGAAGTTTTCTATATTTCTATATCTATTTATTATTTATAGACCTTTTTGCATTATTTTAGAGCAGAAGGATAGACCAAGAAGGTTCTATACAGGTGGTGACATAGTGGACTATTTCAAGCCTGCAAACAGTGATGGATTTAACATACTGTGGGAGAAGGTGTATGACCAAGCTTCTCTTCTGTCTGTACTCAAAGGTATGGCAAAGTCAGAAACCATAGTTAAAAAAAAAAAAAAAAGCAATAAGCAGTGAACATCTGAACACTTGAGAAAAGCAGGGCTTTGACAGTAGGTCTAATGCTTTATATGAACGTGCTTGATCTACCACATTAACATTATCATATCTGTGGTAAAAAGCTCATTTCGTGGGGACTTGTGTTGCAGACATCCTACAGCATTAAATATAACAATTAATGGATAAAAATAAACATGTTCGTGAATTTAAATATTTGGTGACAGATTGCTGTGGAATATGAAAAATAAAACACATTGGAAGATGATGTAGCGGGGCACGGTGGCTTAGTGGTTAGCACGTTCTCCTCACACCTCCAGGGTCGGGGTTCGATTCCCACCTCCACCTTGTGTGTGTGGAGTTTGCATGTTCTCCCCGTGCCTCGGGGGTTTCCTCCGGGTACTCCGGTTTCCTCCCCCGGTCCAAAGACATGCATGGTAGGTTGATTGGCATCTCTGGAAAATTGTCCATAGTGTGTGATTGCGTGAGTGAATGAGTGTGTGTGTACACTGCGATGGGTTGGCACTCCGTCCAGGGTGTATCCTGCCTTGATGCCCGATGACGCCTGAGATAGACACAGGCTCCCTGTGACCCGAGGTAGTTCGGATAAGCGGTAGAAGATGTTGTAAGAAAATAATTACACTTATATGGACCAAACGTAGCTGACCCTTGACCACCACAACAATATGTGCCAAACCTGTTCAAGCATGACGATGCCGCTGTGTACAAACCCCCAGAGCTCCATGAAGTCATTGCATGGTGGTTAAGGTTGCACAGAGCCCTGACTCTGACTCAACCCCATTGAATACCTTTGGGTTAAACTGGAACTGGAGTCTCCTCAACATCCCAACATCAGTGTCTGATCCCACTAATGCTCTTGTAGATGAATGCACACAAATCCCCACTGCCACGATCCAACATCTAGGGGAAAGCCTTCCAGGAGAGTGGAGCTTATTATGACAAGCACGTATGGGTGTGATTATTAGGTGTGCATCTCATTTGGCCATACAGTGCACTTTGGGCTGGTGACATCACACTACCTCATGATTTATGTGGGATACCTCATACGGGATGTGGTAGCCTAGTGGTTAAGGTGTTGGGCTACCAAACGGAGGGTTGTGAGTTCGATTCCTACGTCCACCAGGTTCCCACTGCTGGGCCCCTGAGCAAGGCCCTTAACCCTCAATTGCTCAGTTGTATAAAAAAAAAAAAAGGAGATAAAAATGTAAGTCGCTCTGGATAAGGGTGTCTGCTAAATGCTGTAAATGTAAATTTATTGTGTTTCTAGAAAGCCCAGGTGGGATGCTTGTGATTCCGGTAACATCTGGAACAGGTGATGTGAGGATTCCAGTGGTTGAGGGTTCACTGCCAGAGCTGCCTCTTCAAAATTGTCTAGATCTGGTCCTTGCTTCAAAGAATCCATGGGGCATCTACCTCAGGGTGAAGTCCCAGAGACAGCTAGCTACCTCACTACATCTGCTTCGAAAGGCATATGCTAATGACCTACTCTACCATCCAGTCTGGATCAACATGGATATCTCTCTCGGAGTCTTCAACGTCAAAGGCTACATCACAGGTCTGGAGTTTGTGAGAACCATTAACCAGATTTTCCCCTATGTCACCATGGCACCTAGCTGGCCTCAGGAGGTTCTGGATCAGGGTTACACACCACAGGTGGTTGAGGACATGATGGAACTCTTCCAAGAGGTTTGGCAGGACGTCTCACTGCAGCTGTTGGCTGTCCATCTGGACAGATCGGAGGCTGGAATTAGGATCATTCAACAAAGTCAGGAACGTTTTTCTCTCACTGTGGAGCAAAGGACAAGGATCGAAGGACTTCAGATGAAGAGTTTGACGTTTTTCCGTAACGGGACCAGACATCGGACCTTTTATAACGTTCCAAAAGCAGTGAAGGGGTTTGTCTCCGAGATACCAAATAAAACATGATAAACACAGTCGTGTAAAATACAGAGGTGTGTTTTTTAGGAAATAACAACCAAATTTTCTTTCAACCACATCTTTTATCTATTATCAGGATGCTCTTAGTAGACGTTATCTCATGTACGTACCACAATTTCTTAATATCATTTAACAGGAATTTTATTTCTGTTACATACATACATACAAATCGTTAAAACAATAAACAAATCAAGGCTAGTTAGCTATCCTGATGGACATGTACCACCCAATCAGATGCTAGTATTTTCTTATTATGCACATATTTCATTAAGCTGATATTTTAGTCTTTTGTATAAAACTGGATATAAGGTTTTCACTTTTAGTACCTGTTTAATATACATAAATAAAATCATTTCCACATATCCCCACCCCAAACTGGCATGATCACAAAAAGACAAGATAAAACAAGTCTAGTGTAAAAAATATAGTCTGGTTTATAAAAACTGACCAGGATAGTGTTAGTAGGTGAGTGCTAAAGAGGTGTTGTGAAATTGACAGAAGGTCAGACTATGTTTTCCATCAGGTACTGGCTGCAGGAAAGGAAGGTGGAACAGAAACTGGACGAGAGTCCGGCGATGTCTGTGGAGATGTACGGCAACACCCCGGGGTTGGTCTGGTTGTAGTAAGAGATCTGGTGACCAAATAAAAAAAATGACCAATACCAATAAACATGTATCTTGTGTGGAAGTGATTTCTCTAACAAGGTGGATTGACACCTTCCCTTTGAGGATATAAAGAACATACACACTTACCTTTGATACGTTTTCAGACACCGCGTAAATGGTGAATCCTGCACAAAGCATCTCCCCTCGGTTTGTGTCTTCTGTCGGAGGGTGTGTGGGAAGAGTGACCGAACGTATGGCAAGAATATATGGATCCCTATATACAGTACATACAACATACAGAATACAGTCCAAAATGAAAGAAATAAAATGCATATCTCAGTAACTCTTTACATTAATGCTACTGGATTGCTTTCGGATTGTGATCGGATAGATGATGTTGATCAAATACAAGTAACAGGTACTGTATATTATTGCACTATAGTAACAGCATTTCCGCAGGGAATATAAAGAGTTACCAGTTCCCTGGTGCGCCTTACTCACCCGCTATCACACGGTGGCCTCCTGGAGGCAAGCAAGATGAAATCCTGGCCTTTTCCTCCTTCGCTTACAGACGGAGCAAGAACGTGATAGATCAGATCATCGTCGTCGACTCTGACGATGGGCTTGCACTGTCTGCACGCAACAGATGTATGAGGTTACACAGATGCTCGGTGGTACATGTGAAGGCCATGATGGATCATCATGGTGATTTTGATTTATTTGTTCAATCCGATCACTGATCAATGTGATAATTATGTCGCTTTGTAGAAGCCAACATTCTGTTTTGCTATTTAAGCTTAGACAAAAATATATAAATAGTAACCCCTCCTAGAGCTTTCGAGCCACATGCACCAAATTCGGATATGTTGTAGACCCTGGTCTGAAGTTTGTTGCTATTACTTTTCTAAGCGATCCGAGTACCGGTACTTCCGGTACCGGGTCTCAAAGTGGCCTTTTTTCCCCATAGACTGCTTTCGAACTGTCTACACCAAACTCCGCCAGCTCCTTTAGGGTGATACTCTGAACAAACTTTTATATTGGTGTACCGACTGGCCTTCCGGTTGTCCCGCAGCCCCGCCCCCAAAATATGCAAAATCCAAAAACTTTTTACAACATGGACATGTGACATATCAAAACACTCAGAACAATGAGGGGAACTTCCTCAAGAGTATTCGGATGACGTCACATGCTCGTCTCCACTTGCCTCCAAATGTTTTGGCACCCTATCTTTCTGTCCATTTGCCTCCAAAAGTAACACTGACCCTTATGTTCATTCACCTCCAAAAAGCACTGGCCTTTGCGAATACTTGCACCGTCAAAGCCAACATCAAAGTTTGTCACAACGAACTATACAAATCTAGTTACAACTAGAACTAGGAAAGAAATATATTTCTTCAATATGTATTTATATTTCTTTAAATAATATATAGAACAGTTTCTTGCTTTTATATTACACCGTAACATGGACTACATCTTTTTACACCTGGTCACTTCATGCGTATTTCTGTGATCCGATAGCTATCTGATGATAAAAAGACCAGGTCTAAATGCCCTCCGAAACGTTTTCGAGACGGATATAAATCCGATCGCTCAAACCACTTCAGGAGGTGGTCTGGGACGCATTTCAGATGAAACTGGACAGGTGTAAATGAATGTGGTTGTTCAAGCCACATACGTCAGCGCTATATACTCCTCCCAAACGGAAGTACGTCACTCACAGGTGACTCGCGAGTCGTGCGTCGCACCAGAAAGAAATAACACGGACGACACGCAGGCACTTATTGCTCTTTGGAGCGATGAAAGCGTCCAACAAAAGCTTTGTTAAACATATAGAAACAAAAGTATATTTAAGTGCATACACCAAAGCGTGTTCCATTTCAATTACCCCAGAAATGAGGTAAAAAATATATTAGCATTTTGGGCGGGAGTAGAAAGATCGGATCGATATCCGATTCGCCGAGACGCATTTATGTGGCCTAATGTAAATGGAACAGTTTTAACAAATCAGATAGCTATCGGATCAGAGACAACACACAAAGTGACCAGGTGTAAAAAGACCCTTTGTGGTCCGCATTTTCTATCCCAGATTTTTTCAGATTTAAACTCTTGTCTTGGATGCTTCTACTCTAGGAAGCGAAATGCATGTAATTTGAATACTTTGAATGTAAAGCCTTGAAAATCTCCTTGAGCATTAAGTGAATATGGAGTTCATTTGAACTTTGCCTCTAAACACACCTCTTAGACAGGATTTTGTTGCCCACTCCAAATATATTTTAAATTCTGCTCTTAAAAAATATTGCTAGCTACAGAGGAAGAGCAGAGTTTAAAGGTGCCCTTCCACACAAAACCGTTTTTACTTGTATTTTTTGATATGTGTTACGTCCATATGTGTTTGTGTTGTGTCGTGAATGTGAAAACGAACTCCTACCTCCCCGGTCAGTTCTAAACACTTAAAAGAAATAAGGGGAGAAATCAGGTCAGTTGGAAAAGCTGCTCAGTGTGACGTAGTAATGATTGAGCTCATTACTATTCATGAGCTCTCCCACTTGAGACCACGCCCCCAGAATTCGTGTAGCTCAGTGAGTTTCCTATACAGCAAGGATGGCTGAACGTCAACGGGCTTGTGAAGAAGCCGTTCTGCCGCAATTCAAGGTGATTGTAAACAAATTTCCTCTAGCCTAGGCTACTTATTGCGCTGGGTGAATGAATAGTCATGCTCTCATATCCTAGCGGTTAGCCAATCGGAGCCAAGCAGCATAGCTCATTTGAATATTCATGAGAACTGGCGCAACTCGAGCTGAGTCTTCCTGCAGGCTTTCTATACCACACTAGAATGGCTTGAAACAAGGTAACCAAGGCATTATCTCCACAAGTACATGATAAACTTCAGACATTACCACAAAAGTAATGAAATACGTGTGGCAGGGGATCTTTAAGCATGTTTGCTTGCTTTGCTCTTTTTTTAGCAGTGATGTAAAAAGAGTGAACAATGGAGTACTTGTAGTGCTTGTCCCATTCGGGCCTGCGACTGAGATCTGAGAGCAGGAGGAAAGCTCTTTCTGCTGGAACGTTCACCTCCGAGTCAACCCTGACACAAAGGCTCTGATTCTCCTCCAGAGTGTACAGACTCACCTAAAAACACAGACAACACTCGTCTCAAATACGCTGTAAGCTGAGATTAATGCGCGGAGATGCGAGAAGATCGGAGTACTCACTTTGTTCTTCTTAGAACTAAGAACCCAGTTGTTTCTGGCCGCTAGCATCTTGAGCGCGAAGACGTTATTGTAGCTCAGATACACCTGAAGGGAGTTTCGGTGATATTATAAAACCCTGATTATTTTCAGATAAATATAGATTATCAAAGCCGATAAGACGCCGTTGTGCAAGCGTTTGGCTCGTAAAATTGTACCTGCATCTTATCTTTTATCATTTTATTTCGCTTTTTAACGAGGGAGCAAATACCTGGTTGATGGGGTCCCAGGGGACAGACAAGGGCACTTCGGTATCCTTACAGGATATGATGTATTTTCTGGATGGATAAAGAGATTGCTGTCACCATCTATACGTAACATTATTATACAATAATATTTTGGATTCCAAAATCAAACCATGGTGAGATCTGAACCTATGAATTGGTTTTATCTCACAGCTCTGCTGGATTCTGATTGGTCAGAAGGTGTTGATTCGTCTACAACCGTCGTGTATTCATTTATTTTCTACCGCTTATCCGAACTACCTCGGGTCATGGGGAGCCTGTGCCCATCTCAGGCGTCATTGGGCATCAAGGCAGGATACACCCTGGATGGAGTGCCAACCCATCACAGGGCACACACACACACACACACACACATTCACTCACGCAATCACACAACGGACAATTTTCCAGAGATGCCAATCAACCTACCATGCATGTCTTTGGACCGGGGGAGGAAACCGGAGTACCCGGAGGAAACCCCAGAGGCACGGGGAGAACATGCAAACTCCACACACACAAGGTGGAGGCGGGAATCGAACCCCCAACCCTGGAGGTGTGAGGCGAACATGCTAACCACTAAGCCACCGTGCCCCCACCGTCGTGTATTATCTTTAATAAAATAAAGCAATTGTAACTGTGGTTACATAGAAAATGAATGAATGAATGAATAATAAACAGATAAGGAGCTCACTGCTTCGTGCCACATCTGTTACATAAGTTCCATTATTTTATCCATGTTTTTGAACTGAGCTCTATTTTTCTACCGGATTTTCCTTTTTAGCTCAGTACCTGTCGAGTCGGATCTTCTTTCTGGCGATCGCCTCTTGGTACCTCCGTTTTCCATCCTGTTAATAATTCGAATTAAATAGCTTTTAAAAAAAACAAGGATCAGGAACACAGTCTGAACAGGAAGTGAAATCTCGGCCTCACCAGTGGTTCGGGACGTATCCGGGGTAGTGGGCATGGCCTGCCCTCCTCATCCAGCACCTCAAAAGTCATAAACGCGCTGTTTATGTGTCTGAGAGCTTCCTCCCCCTGATACGCCTCTGCACACACGCCCACCTCCATACTGCCAAAACAACACCAACAGCACCCGATTGAAAATCTCTAAACACCCGATGATGTCACTTCCTGTCTATAGCAAAGCCTCACCTGTTTTTGAAAGTGTTGTTGACAATGGCCTTCAGTATCACACGGTCTCCGACTTGAGACGGTCCCCTGAAGTGGAACATGTCTATCGTCCTCAGGGTCGGGTGGGCGTGGCATAACCGGCTGAGAAGAAACGAGTTTCTTGTTATCCGTTTCTAGTTGCAATTATTTTTGTGGAACACTCGTAAAATAAGTTAGATGCAAACGATTCGGATAGAAACAATAACGTTTTAAGAATGAACACTTTTTTATTTTATGTATAATGCGTATGTATAATTTATGTACAATTTTTTTTTATGTATAATGCGACACCTTCAGAACTTAATCAACTCCTTCTGACTAATCGGGATCCATGCAGTGATTTACAAAAAAAAATAAAATAAAATAAAATAAAAAATCTATTAAACACATCATATGGTGTATTTTTTCAACTCCATACAATCAGAAATCAGATCAACAGTGAGAATCTCAGTAATCCTATAATCCTGACACGTGCAACATCATAATATCGGTACATAAATATATATATATGGTTTTGGAATGTAAGCAAGTGATTGCATAAGGCGTTAGGTCTGGGTTTTGTTCTACACTATTAAAGTTCAAACCTTGAACTTTTGACCAGCGAGTCACTTTAAAGCTCCAAATGTGAGTGAATTATTAACTCATTTTAAAGTGCTACACATTACAAACAGAACCATGCGATAAATTCCTGGTGTAAATTCATCATTATCAGTCAAACCAATAAAGCAACACTGACCTTAAAAAAGCTATTCACCATAGAAATGTTCAGAAATCACACTGGAGCTTTATTTGTTTTGAATTTTACACATTTATAGTGTTTAAAAGAAATCTATACTGCGTAAACGTACACGTGTGTACACTCGGACAGAGAAAATCTGCGTGTGGTCACTGATGAAGTTTATTTAAGAAGATGTTTCGTATTTATGGAAGGAGTCTCTCTCAGTGCTTCAGTCTTCAGGACAGAAGAGTTTACACTTTTTTGTGGTTTCTCAGTAACAATCATAGACAAGCTCTTTTTGTCTTGCTCACTTAAAAATAGAGACAGTTTGGTGATGTGCACTGTCTAGAGCGGACGTTCCACAACGTTCCACAACGTTAAACACAGCTATTAAAATAGAAATAAAAATTATACATATAATATCGTCATGCTATCGTCTATGGAAAATAATCAGTTAGCATCTTGTTACCTGGCAGCAATGGTGGCTACGTTTTCCATCCATGCCATGATCTGGCCGCCGAACGTGTTCACCTGGTGGTTGGCATGTGTGGGAAGAGCCAGCTCTACGCTCTCTACTCTGGTTTTCTCAGATGGCACTTCTTCCTCCTCATCCTGGCCCTCTGAACCAAATACACACATGCACACACACACTCACTATATCTTATACAGAACATATTCATGCGTATGTCCTGTATTGTGACATAAATGTGGGTCAGGAGGAAGGGGGCGCCAATAATTTTGAAGCCAAC
Organism: Tachysurus vachellii; assembly: GCF_030014155.1. Lineage (NCBI taxonomy): Eukaryota > Metazoa > Chordata > Actinopteri > Siluriformes > Bagridae > Tachysurus > Tachysurus vachellii. The sequence continues at coordinate 2,197,402 of NC_083460.1, read as the reverse complement.
CATTTAAAGACTCTTTCACGTTTAGAAATATTCTTTGAAAGGTGCAAAGGATCCTGTGTGTGTGTGTGTGGTTTTTTTTCCAGGAAGTGAAACTACCTCTTACCACACACGCTTTCACTAATGCTCGTCTGGAAAGTAGTGTCACTCAGCAGATCTTTCATAATTTCAACATGCAGAAGCCTCATCCTCCTTCTCTCAGCAGCGACACTGTACTCTATCTTCTCACGTTGTGTGTAAGGGACCAGAGGCTTCAGATGGACCTGAACACACACACACACACACACAGATAAGCACAAACACAAAGAGACACGCACAGACACACACACAGAGACACCCACACACATACAGACACACATACCCACACAAACACACATACCCACACACTCAAAGATAAGCACAAACACAAAGAGACACGCACAGACACACACACAGAGGCACCCACACACATACAGACACACATACCCACACAAACACACACGGACACAAACAGACACACACAATCACAGCTTATCAATCAAATAGTCTTACACAGTCTTATCAACCAGTCAATAAAAACACACATGTTCACACTCATGGTGTGTATTATCTGGTGTAAGAGTAAGAACTTTCCTGGTAATTAAATTTTCCCTTACTGCCGTTTTACAATATACATTTAATACATGTTTAATGTGAATAACAAGAATAACTAGAACGTACATTTCCTGAAGAAAATGTGAATGGTGCTTTCACGTGACAAATCCCGGAGGCTAGTCGAGACGAGCATGTGACGTCATCTGAATACTCTTGAGGAAGTTCCCCTCATTGTTGTGAGTGTTTTGATATGTCACATGTTCATGTTGTAAAAAGATTTTTGATTTTGCATATTTGGGGGCAGGGCTGCGGCACAACCGGAAGGCCAGTCGGTACCAATTTAAAAGTTTGTTCAGAGTATCACCCTAAAGGAGCTGGCCGAGTTTGGTGTAGATAGTTCGAAAGCTTGACGAGTTATAAACCTCCAAATTTTATAATGGGAGTCTATGGGAAAAAAGGCCACTTTGAGACCCGGGTACCGTAAGTACCGGTACTCGGATCGCTTAGAAAAGTCGTGCCAAAGTTTTGTCCGGCACAATAGTAATAATGTTGCTTTGCAAGCACCAATAAGTGTATTTTAGCAAGGAATTTCCAAATACACAATATATTTGCCATGTTTAGGGAAAAAAATCCTTCTATTCATTTTTGAAGTGTCAATGTAAACACACTCACTAAGAAAAACCCTCCTCACCTCCTAGCTAATCACTGAGTCTAAAAATCAGATTAAATAAATCATGGATGTGTCCAGTGGCACTGGAAAGGAGTTAAGACAATAGGAAATATCAACATTTTCCTCAGATATGTTAGCATTTTCCCAAGAAAAGATGCAATGTGACCAAAATTACACTCTGAACGGGTTTAGCATAAACTGCTAACTGAACTTTCATTTGTTCCCCTATACTGAAAAACATCAGTACTGTGTTACATCTAGAGAAAGCTTTATTCTTTATTGATATTTGTAGACATAATCACTATATCACAATGTTTAATGTTTGAAACTTAATGTTTGATAGTTCGAACACTGCTGCTAGGATACGGCTAATTTACACTAGCACAGCCATTGGCCTTTTATAGTGAGTTTGCTTAGATCAAACTCCCTAAACCTATTACAAAAACATCAATAATTGTTTAATATTACAATTAAAAAACAATCAGTATTATGCCAAAAAAAAAATGAATTTAATGTTAATAACAATGTTAGCTAGCTAGAATTATTTTTCAGCTTTGAACAATACCATTTTATTCCTAAGAGTTATTTTTGTTTTCTCCTATCTCACACAAACTCCTAGCTAGCGGTTGATGCTAAGTGTAATTACAGTGTAGTTTTGGTTTTGTTTCCGAGTTGCCTGGCAACAGTGAACTCCTATTGTTTATTTAGTCAAATGAAAATGACACGTTGGTGATGTATTAATGCCAAACATTTGCATTAACAAATATATTTGCATTGAGGACCTGGTAAAGACGTGTAGCATTGTTTCACTCGGTCTCACCTTCTCTTTACCTGTACGACGAGCCACAAAGGTGGCGAAAGCCTGACAGACTTTCCAGTGGCGATTGCTGTACAGGTCCTCACAGCTCACCACTATCCCCACCTTACATACACACACACACACACACACACACACACACACACACACACACACACACACACACACACACACACACACACACACACACACACACACACACACACACACACACACACACACACACAGTCTGAATAATTTGGCACAAACATGACTTTGGCAGTACTACACGCCTGAGTCATGAGATAAACTAACGTGACCTTTTGTGTGCTTATCTGAGGCTTGGGTTTTACACCAGAGTTTGATTTGTGTTCACTTGCATCTAAAATCTCATTTTATTTACATAGTACATAATTCAGCTCAGTGTGAAATGTGTATGTGCATGTGTATTTTGTTTACCTCCATGCTTGAGCTGAAAGCTCTGTTGACTTTAGCCTTGATGTTAACCACTTGGCCAACGCTAAAAAAAGACATTATATGTGTAAAATAGCACGTTACTGTAAGGGTGTTGCTGTGTGTTACAGTGTGTTAGTGTATTAGGGCATGTTGCAGTGTGTTACAGTGTGTTAAATTAAACATTGTGTTCATTTATTAGGACAAGTTACAGTGTGTTAGTGTATTGGGGTGTGTTACAGTGAGTTACCATGTGTTACAGTGTGTTACAGTGTGTTACAGCGAGTTACAATGTGTTACAGTGAGTTACAGCGAGTTACAATGTGTTACAGTGAGTTAGTGAATTTCAGTGAGTTGCAGTGTCTTAGTGTATTAGGGCATGTTACAGTGAGTTACGGTGTGTTACAGTGCATTACAATGTGTTCGTGTGTTACAGGGTGTTACTGTGTTTCAGTGTGTTACAGTGTGTTACAGGGTGTTACTGTGTTTCAGTAAGTTACAGTGAGTTACAGTATGTTACAGGGTGTTACAGGGTGTTACAGGGTGTTACTGTGTTACAGTACGTTACAGGGTGTTACTGTGTTTCAGTGAGTTACAGGGTGTTACAGTACGTTACAGGGTGTTACTGTGTTTCAGTGAGTTACCATGTGTTACAGTATGTTACAGGGTGTTACTGTGTTTCAGTGAGTTACAGGGTGTTACTGTGTTTCAGTAAGTTACAGTGATTTACAGTGAATTTCAGTGAGTTGCAGTGTCTTAGTGTATTAGGGCATGTTACAGGGTGTTACTGTGTTTCAGTGAGTTACAGGGTGTTACAGTATGTTACAGGGTGTTACTGTGTTTCAGTGAGTTACAGGGTGTTACAGTATGTTACAGGGTGTTACTGTGTTTCAGTGAGTTACAGGGTGTTACAGTATGTTACAGGGTGTTACTGTGTTTCAGTAAGTTACAGTGATTTACAGTGAATTTCAGTGAGTTGCAGTGTCTTAGTGTATTAGAGCATGTTACAGGGTGTTACAGTGTGTTACAGGGTGTTAGTGTTTCAGTAAGTTACAGTGATTTACAGTGAATTTCAGTGAGTTGCAGTGTCTTAGTGTATTAGGGCATGTTACAGGGTGTTACAGGGTGTTACTGTGTTTCAGTAAGTTACAGTGAGTTACAGTGAGTTGCAGTGTGTTGGTATATTAGGGTGTTACGGTGTGTTACAGTGAGTTATAGTATGTTACAGTGAGAAAAGAGAGAGAACGACCGATGGTGTCGGGAATACCAGACACGTCACAAAATATAATATACTAGTTAAAAAACTAGTATTTTTTGTACCTGATGGTGTGCTCAAAGTGAATGTCATCCACAGAGGCTGTGACACAGGGACATCCTGCATGTCTTTCAGCTGGAACGGGACCAAGACAGAAAATGATGTTGCATTAACAAAATGTCAGAAATGACATCAGAGCATGAATCACTTCTGTTAAGATCCAATTCATTTTCATAAAACCAAAAGTTGCACCAGCAACATACCGATACGTGGAATATTTAAATTCAGGGATATTAAACTGTTATGAGCATTTATAATTAGTATAATAGCTCTAGCTGTATGGTATTATTAACATGTATTACAAATTACTACTGCAATGACTTATATTCTCGAAAGAAATTGACATCAGACAAAAAAAAATCTAAGAAACAACGATAATAACATAACATTTTTTCTATAGCTTTTGTTACGTCAGGTTAATAAGTCGGTGGAACGATGTCACTCAAATGAACAATAATTACGACAAAAATTTAATAATAATTAATAAATAATTTCTAGTAACTCTTAAGATTTCAAACTTTGGAAACACGTTCACGTGTCTGACGAACAGCATTCTATGAATGCGATCTTCAAATCAGACTAAAATCATTCTAAATCTGACAAAAATCACACAATCTGACCACCTCCGCGATACACGGGTTTTCTCAGCAACGTGACACTCTGCATTTTATATGTTGTTGTTTCTATAGCAACAGCTCATTCATCATGCATAAGTTTAGACGTCTTTGCGACAAGCTGCATTTATTTCTGTTATAAAGCTTAAAGAGAGAAGAAAAGAGTAGAACTACTGTATAGAACTATTAGGATATCATGTAATGTATAAGAAAGTAGCACAGATTTCTAAATGTCCTCAGGGACAAACAGAGCTAACATTCCTGTTAGTGCAACTAGTTTGACAATATGTAGACATAATCAGTATATCACAATGTTTAATGTTTGAAACTTAATGTTTGATAGTTCGAACACTGCTGCTAGGATACGGCTAATTTACACTAGCACAGCCATTGGCCTTTTATAGTGAGTTTGCTTAGATCAAACTCCCTAAACCTATTACAAAAACATCAATAATTGTTTAATATTACAATTAAAAAACAATCAGTATTATGCAAAAAAAAATTAATTTAATGTAATACAATGTTAGCTAGCTAGAATTATTTTTCAGCTTTGAACAATACCATTTTATTCCTAAGGGTTATTTTTGTTTTCTCCTGTTTTCTCCTGTCCTGAGTTACAGTGAATTTCAGTGAGTTGCAGTGTCTTAGTGTATTAGGGCAAGTTACAGTGAGTTACAGGGTGTTACAGGGTGTTACAGGGTGTTACAGGGTGTTACAGGGTGTTACTGTGTTTCAGTACGTTACAGTGAGTTACAGCGTGTTACAGTATGTTACAGCGTGTTACAGCCTGTTACACTGTGTTACACTGTGTTACTGTGTTTCAGTAAGTTACAGTGAGTTACAGCATGTTACAGCCTGTTACACTGTGTTACACTGTGTTACACTGTGTTACGGTGTTACTGTGTTTCAGTAAGTTACAGTGAGTTACAGCGTGTTACAGCCTGTTACACTGTGTTACACTGTGTTACACTGTGTTACTGTGTTTCAGTAAGTTACAGTGAGTTACAGCGTGTTACAGCCTGTTACACTGTGTTACAGCCTGTTACACTGTGTCACGGTGTTACTGTGTTTCAGTAAGTTACAGTGAGTTACAGCGTGTTACAGCCTGTTACACTGTGTTACACTGTGTTACACTGTGTTACTGTGTTTCAGTAAGTTACAGTGAGTTACAGCGTGTTACAGCCTGTTACACTGTGTTACAGCCTGTTACACTGTGTCACGGTGTTACTGTGTTTCAGTAAGTTACAGTGAGTTACAGCGTGTTACAGCCTGTTACACTGTGTTACACTGTGTTACTGTGTTTCAGTAAGTTACAGTGAGTTACAGCATGTTACAGCCTGTTACACTGTGTTACACTGTGTTACACTGTGTTACGGTGTTACTGTGTTTCAGTAAGTTACAGTGAGTTACAGCGTGTTACAGCCTGTTACACTGTGTCACGGTGTTACTGTGTTTCAGTAAGTTACAGTGAGTTACAGCGTGTTACAGCCTGTTACACTGTGTTACACTGTGTTACACTGTGTTACTGTGTTTCAGTAAGTTACAGTGAGTTACAGCGTGTTACAGCCTGTTACACTGTGTTACAGCCTGTTACACTGTGTCACGGTGTTACTGTGTTTCAGTAAGTTACAGTGAGTTACAGCGTGTTACAGCCTGTTACACTGTGTTACACTGTGTCACGGTGTTACTGTGTTTCAGTAAGTTACAGTGAGTTACAGTGTGTTAGTATATCAGGGTGTGTTTGGGTGTGTTACAGTGAGTTATAGTATGTTACGGGGAAAGTTCATCAGTTCATTAGTATGTAGAGGGAAAGTTCATCAGACCCTAACGAATTGCCCCTGAGCGGATGTCATGCGACGTTTCACTGACGCTCTCTGACTAATGATAGGAAAGTAAGAGAGAAGCCTTCAGTCTCTCAAAAATATTTGCAGGACGATCTGAAATCAGCAGGAGCAGCAGATACAGACAGACAGACAGACAGACAGACAGACAGAGAGAGAGAGAGAGAGAGAGAGAGAGAGAAAGAGAGAGACAGAGACAGAGAGAGAGAGAGAGACAGACAGACAGAGAGAGAGATACAGAGAGAGAGAGAGAGAGAGAGAGAACACAAGCCAAAGGCTTTAGAACACACTACACTACTAAACAGTACGTTAAAGCAGACCCATACCTGAGAACATGTACTATTTCCCACTAGAGAGAGAGAGAGAGAGAGAGAGAGAGGGAGAGAGAGAGAGAGAGAGAGAGAGAGATTCTGTAGCTCTTAGACTAATCAGAACAATCAACTTTGTTCAGGTGAATCAAAAACAGAACGTTCTGTCACTAAGCAAAGATAAAGTGCAAACTAGCCACACTGATGCAATGTCTTTTTCCATATCCTATATTAAGTGGAATTTCTTCCAGAGATCTGGTTATATTTAGTCAGGCAGAGAGCCAGAATGTCACAGCTCTCTCACACACTGCTCCAGCGTCCAAACCGGAACGACCTGTTATGTCCTACAGAGTTAATCTGGCAACCGTGCTCCTGCACCGAGCTCGCTGTACTATTCATAAACACAACTCACTCACTCACTCATTTTCTACCACTTATCCGAACTTTCTCAGGCGTCATCGGCCATCAAGGCAGGATACACCCTGGACGGAGTGCCAACCCATCACAGGGCATCATAAACACAACTTTCTACCGTTAATGATCATAATAACTCGTCTGATATTACGCATTTTATAACAGTAGCTCTCACTGTAGCGCAGGTGGTACAGGTTTGTATCAGCGTGCAGGTTGAGATGCGTTATCGTTTCTATAGTAACAGTCTTTCACAGCTATTTGTATAGCGGATGAAAAAGTACGACAACATGTAATCTTTTCATTCAGGATGTGCTGTTAAAGGATTGTTGATCTGTAATTATTTTCCTAGTGCTTTATTCCCTACTTACATGAGGAAAAAATTTCCCACAGAGTGATCAGAGTGATCCTGTGACAAATACAACAAAACAACCGGCGCACATTAAAACTAGTGACACTGGATTAAATGGACGGTATATCAAACTGTAGACTCAAGCTGTGGCCAGATGTTTTACAATTTAAAATGACATTTCACTCTCACCCGAGAGACAGGCAGTGGAGTCCATCCACTTGAGCAGCTGCCCCACGCTCAGCTCCTTGCAGTGGTTGGCGTGGCAGGGAAGAATGATCTGGCTCATCTTCATCTCCGTGGGGTTGCGATACACTCGTCCGTCCTCCATGACCTGGTCCGGTTCGTCCAGATCCGACATCCTGCTGATCTGAGAGTGGAAGAACATTACTGCATCAGCTGAGGGGTTTAGATGTTGTCTGTCATGCTCGCTCTGATGTGGGTAACTTTACTGCGTGGGAGGGGTTTTATTACAGGTTCAAAGTGTTAGATTTGGAACGCACACATGATGGGATCGAACCCAGGAAAGAACAGGAAGAGGTGGAAAGGGTTTGGAGAAGAAGGTTTGACACGCACTCGTTTCTAGGTTCATGTGGCAGCATGTTGTGCTATTCTTGTTTGA
>NC_083460.1:2166953-2181953 GCF_030014155.1 Tachysurus vachellii | reverse complement strand
ACAAGGTGTTCTTTAAAACGGCGATTAAACAGGGTTTGCTTTCAGAGCTGTAGATACACGAGTGTGTAATTGGCTTCAGCAACTGTGAATAATGATTTCAGTGACAGACACAGAGCCTCAGTTTATTACAGAGATTACAGGTATTTGATTCTTAATTTATTCTTTTTGCTTTGTAAACAAGTTTCAGATTTTTATTTATTTATTTATTAATGGCTATAGAAATATATTGATAATCTCTCTCTCTCTCTCTCTCTCTCTCTCTCTCTCTCTCTCTCTCTCTCTCTGATTCCACACCTAAATGATTCAATTCAATTTGATTCAATTTATTTTATAGAGCTTTTAACAATTTCGTATTGTCTCAAAGCAGCTTTACAGAAGTATGGAAACAGAAGAGAGAGAAAAAGAAATAAATATATAATAAGAAGAAAAATAAAAATAAATAAGTGAATACATACAATTAAAGTTGAAAATTTAATATACTATATTTTAAAATTTAACATACTATATATTTATCCCTAATGACACTTTTTTTGGTTAACGTTACTTTTGATGGCTTTTGCGCTTCCACGTTGGTCATAATCTATGAAAAGACACATTTTTTTACTCCCTTTTAAAGCCTCGGCGCTCGTTACAGGTCCTAATGTCGGTGTTCATGCAGGAGGAAACATCCTGGGGAATAACGTATAGAAACCGTCTCCACGAACACAACGGTCAGATACGCTGTTGTAGAAAACACATCTGCGTCATCTGGTCAATCAGAATCCAGAAGTGACAGCGCAGCCTTCCAGGAATAAAGAGGTGATGTAGGCACCTTGGCGTCTCTGTAGGGTTATTTAATAAAGTCGTAGGTTTTATTTTTTTCCTCCAGGCTGCTGTGGCCCTTTAAGCCAGAAATAGCTGTTGGAGTGTCGGATGGGGATCGGTGCGGGGGAGGGGAGACGCGAGGCCTGATAATGGCGAGGTTAGCTCGAGCGTTTTAGCTTTTTAACCCTGACGCAGCAGGCAAGGAGGGGGCATGGAAACCCCTGCTATACCCTATACTGTCTTTTCCAGCACTAAGCCAGCACCGATCAGGTCTGTGTCACAGCAGGGAGGAATTATTTACTTTTGAAAGTAGTTCCTTATTTAAGTAGTTAAGACCCATCACTGAATGTAAATAAAGCTAACGTCAGTATGACGTTTGCACTGTTCCTCAGTTTCCTGCATCACTGGCTGCTGCTGCTGACCGTCCGAGTGTTCAAATTTTAGACTTTAACACTTCCCCTCAGTTTCCACATCACCAGATATTGTCCAGCCATCGATTTTTGTCTCGGCACTCGGATAACGCGAGGCCCGCGTGTATTCGGGAACGATCTGTGTAAACACCGATTAATGGCCTCGATCAATCAAAGTTCTGTGTAAGATGACACACAGGAAGTCCGTGCGTGTGTGTGTGTGTGTGTGTGTGTGTGTGAGTAGGGTCTCAAGAGATTCATCACTCTATTTTTATCTGCGTTTGTGTGGTGACATCAGAGATACGCCACGGCTGTGAAAGGCTTAACCCTTGATAGAGTTTCTGTTTGCGTGTGTGTGTGTTTGCGTGTGTGTGTGTTTGCGTAGGTGTCTGTCTGTGTGTATTTGGTGGGTGTTTGTCTTGCTGTTTTTCTCTCTCTCAGGCAAAATGGGGGGGTTGGTGCTGATAAGGACACACTCGTTTTCAGCTTCTGGAAATGAAAGCAACCATGCTATGGTAACTTAGGTGGGCGTGTATCAACTGTTTGTGGGCGTGTATCAACTGTTTGTGGGCGTGTATCAACTGTTTGTGGGCGTGTATCAACTGTTTCTGTCTGTTTTGGGCGTGCACTGTCCACTGAATTAGCTCTATCTCTATATTATGTCTATTCCTTCCTTCCAAGTGTTATATTTTTACTCACATTTGAGGTCTTATAACAAATAGGAATTAAACTCTTTAACTCTTTAGTGTTGTATCTAATTTGCATACAGTCGAGAAAAATCTCAATAAAGAAGTCTAGTGTGGCCGAACTCAATCCACCCCTCCCCCAGGTGTGTGTGTGTATATGTGTGTGTATATATGTGTGTGTATATGTGTGTGTGTACACATGATGCTGGTGTCTAAGACACAGTCATGCAAAGTGAAAAATATTAAACACAAGATGATATGATGAGTTTCATTGTTCAGGGTTAAAGAGACGGTTGTAAAACAAACGTCCGTGCCTGTGTCGTGTGGCGTGATGGAGACAAAGGGTATCATATCACACCATATTGTTTGGTCATGGTGTAAACAGGAGGCTTCTGAAAGGCCGTGTCGGCGTTGTAGGCTGTGCGCAGGTTCACTCTGCTCTGCCAGTCGAGCCTGGGGATTAGTGAGGGAATGGAGAGAAGAGGAAGGAAGTGAGTTGAGAGAGAGAGAGAGAGAGAGAAAGAGAGAGCAAGCGAGCAAGAGAGAGTGTTACTGGAGGGCAGAGAGCAGGAGAAAGGACGATGGGGGAAGGGTTGCTCAGATGAGCACTTTTTTTTTTTTTTTGTCTGCGCATGCTGCGAACAAACAAAACAATATGCAATGTGATGTGCAGCTCTGATGTTTTTAAAAGCCGTAATGCTAGTTCAGGGAAGTGCATGTACATGTTTGAGGTTGTGTATGTATGTGTGTGTGTGTGTGTGTTGGGTTGGGTTAATTATCTCACTTGCTCACTGATAAGGGCACTCTTGGCTCAACATGCCAATTGTGTGACTGCGCAGGCAGTCGTCTATGTTTTAAGTCTTAACTATTTCAGGAATTTCCTTCTCTCTCTCTCTCTCTCTGTCTGTCTGTCTGTCTGTTTGTCTCTCTCTCTCTGTCTCTCTCTCTCTCTGTCTGTCTGTTTATTTGTCTGTCTCTCTCTCTCTCTCTGTCTGTCTGTCTATTTGTCTGTCTCTCTCTCCCTCTCGCTGTCTCTCTCTGTCTGTCTCTCTCTCTGTCTGTCTCTATCTCTCTCTCTCTCTGTCTTTATTTGTCTGTCTCTCTCTCTCTCTCTCTCTCTCTGTCTGTCTGTCTATTTGTCTGTCTCTCTCTCTCTCTCTCTCTCTCTCTCTCTCTCTCTGTCTCTCTCTCTCTGTCTGTCTGTCTATTTGTCTGTCTCTCTCTCCCTCTCGCTGTCTCTCTCTGTCTGTCTCTCTCTCTGTCTGTCTCTATCTCTCTCTCTCTCTGTCTGTTTATTTGTCTCTCTCTCTCTCTCTCTCTCTCTCTCTCTCTCTCTCTCTCTCTCTCTCTGTCTCTCTCTGTCTGTCTATTTGTCTGTCTCTCTCTCCCTCTCTCTGTCTGTCTCTCTCTCTGTCTGTCTCTATCTCTCTGTCTCTGTCTGTCTGTCTTTCTTTCTCTTTTTTAAACGAACAGCTTGGCTGTTGTTTTCCAGACCGGGATAGAGTTAGAGGTGGAGGGTGTGTGTCCGTGTGTACGTGAGTGGTGGAGGGAAGGAGGGGGGTTTCGGAGCGAGAGCGCTCGAGTCTGTAGGGGGTTGGAATGCTGCGCTGCGCTCTCGAGGCCAGGCCGAGGATTAGAGAGCCAATGTTTTGCCCAAATTCCTCATGATATTGTGGATCTTCGGGTTGGAAATGTCTGAACCGTCGCTCAGCTCAGAGAGAGAGAGAGAGAAAGAGACGTCCTGTCCCTCCCGAGCCGAACTTCTTCAAGACGGATTAGTTTGGTTTACATTCCACGATTTAATCTCCACTTTCCCCCCAAAAGTCCCTGGAGTAGCGTTTCACTGTTTCACTCTAACACAAACACCAACACTGAATATTGTTACTAGTTTGACTCGATTCCTTTTACTCGATTCGTTCATTGGCGTCAGGATCAGATCCATCGGGTCTTTAAAACACACCGTTAGATGTATTTTCCGACCCATTCGAACAGACTCCGCCCCAAGCTGCAGTCGTGCTCCTGGTTCCTGTCCACAGAGTTCTAGTGCTGAGATCTTCGAGAGTTCATCAGGAGTCCATTAACGACGTGGTCATTTAGGTGTGTACAGATTTGGTCTGTAACTGTGGGTTGCTGCAGAAACCGTGAGCTAAAGACAAAAGAATTTCATCCCCCATTGTGTCACCTGTGTGTGATATGGTTGCTGTGGTAACGCTAGAATTCTGGGATGTGATCTGAGTTGTCTGCTCTGGAAGTGTGAGTGCACGCTCCTGTTAATCCCTGCACTGCACTGCTGACTGGACTGAACTGGTCTGGACTGGTTTCTGGACTAGACTAGATTCTGAACTGAACTGGTCTGGACTGGTTTCTGGACTAGACTAGATTCTGAACTGAACTGGTCTGGACTGGTTTCTGGACTAGACTAGATTCTGAAATGAACTGGTCTGGACTGGTTTCTGGACTAGACTAGATTCCGAACTGGACTGTTCTGGACTGGTTTCCTGACCTGCTTGTTTGTGGTCAGGATAAGACTGGATACTGTTCTGAAGTGGACTGGTTTCAGAACAGTGGACCCGACATATCTAGTCTGATTTCTGGTCTGGCCTGGTCTCATACGGACTGGTTTCTGGACAGGTTTAGACCGGTCAGGACTGGTTTGGTTTCAGGACTCATCACATGCCATTGGTGAACAACTCGCTGTTTCTTTATGTGAACAATAATGCAGTACAGTGTGACAGATTTAGACTCGTCTCCTCTAAACAAGTTTGACATCATCAACTACAAAAACGTCCACGTCGATATTTTTCTGCGAGAGATGATGTTCCGTGTACGGACGACTACGGCACGCAATCTGTTTAGCAAGCTGTGGCGCCGAGAACGATGTTTTATCGCTTTACTTTGACGACAGACAGGATGTTCGACACAGTGGAGACTAGAGAAGAAAATGCAGACGACGAGACAGGCTCGGCATTAAAAAAAAACAGCTGACATCAGCAACCCAGCCTTGTCCGTCACCCAGAGATCCACTCCAGTAGAGGTTCCTCACAGCGGTGTGAAAACAAGGCTAAGATATATTTTAGCATGGTTCTACTTAAGCTCCACCTCCTCTCAGTTCTCATTGGTTACCTTAAATCGCTGAGGTTTGAAAAGCAACAAAATAACATCCAGCTAGCCGAATAATCCATTTCCTGTTTACGTCATCGTATTCACACGATCACAGAAAGTATATCAGCCTGCGACCTCTCCGTCTCAACCACTCACTTTAAGGACCCTCGTTTTGCATTCTGTGGTTTAATTGCCGCTAATGGCGCTTTTATCGGGAAGGTCAATTGGACCGGGGCAGGCGAGCACACGCACAGCCTCGGCTCTCCACAAGCTAATTGCTCAGGCCACTCGGGCCGTCCGCGAGCCCTAAAGAGTCTCTTCATACACAAGAGTTTCTGAAAATAGAATAAGAGCTTTCGGTTCAGATGTATGTCGTGAACCTCAGACCATTTCCTTTTGAATCATTTATGGGGAAAGAGAAACATGGCTATATGCTTTTTTTTTTTTTTCGAAAAATCTACAAATATTAAATATTAGCCCTTTTTTCTGATGGACAGATGGACATGTAAACCTCTAAGCTGGGTTTCTGCAGGCACTGGAGACTCAAGGCTCTGAAATTGGGTGATCCTGGTGGAGGAAATGTTCAGCGCACAACATCATTATTAGTTCATTAATATTTTTGTTTGTTTCTCGAGAATTTGATCTCGCCGACGTCTCGATTACATCTCGGACGTTTTATCGCTATTCGGTCGTCACGGTCCTTCGGTAGACACGAAGCCGCACGGTTCCCGTTAAGCAAAGTGGTTCCACATTGAGCGGCGAGCGTGAGATGAGTCACAGCTCTGAAGAAGCGAAAGCCGAGATGACAGACAGCCCTTTCAGCTGGAGGGATAGAGAGATGGGGAGATAGAGAGAGAGGGATGAGACAGAGTGCTGAGGAAATAGCAGGGGAAGCCAGTGGAGGAGGCAGCAGATGGAGAGAGAGCTTCTTGTTTGAAGTTTCTTTCTCTCTCTCTCTCGATCTGCTCCTCCTTCGTCTCTCAGGACCAGCTGTCAGGAGCCGTTAGACTTACAGCGTATCACTTTACAGCAAAACAATGGAATAATCGAACTGTTGACACTAATGCTTTTTGGGTCTTGTTCACCAATCTGTTCCATGATTTGTGCGTGTGCGCGTGTGCGCGTGTGCGCGCGTGTGCGTGCGTGTGCGTGTGCGTGCGTGTGCGTGTGCGTGCGTGTGCGTGCGTGTGCGTGTGCGTGTGCGTGTGTGTGTGTGTGTGTGTGGCTTCAGCACAGTGTCAGGCCTCTGTGTTTTTTGACGTCTGGACCAGACTAGTGTTCTCCAACAACAACACGATCATTATTAACCCTTGTTGTAGTCGCTGATTTTAATGATGCGCAGGTCGTTCTGTTCTTTAATGGAGTCTCGTAAGGTCCCGACCCCTGACCTCTGACCTCTCACCCAGTGTTTTTATACGACTCTCCGATTTCTATCTCTGCGTGCTCTCTTCTGTCAATCATTAACACAACACCATGGAAACTGAACAGCAGCTCCATCTTTAGCAGCTGACAGGAGGAGGGACCACCAGGAGTCCTGTCTTTATACCACACACACACACACACACACACACACACATACACACACAATCTTCCTCCCCTTATCAATTGTATTCAAGCTACTTTATTGGCTTGACAAACAGCAGCACATTTGTATTGGCTAAACACACACACACACACACACACACACACACACTCCTCTTACTATTCTCTCTCTCTCTGTCTCTATTTCACTCACATTCTCACCTTATAATCTCTCTGACCACATTCACACACCCACTCATCCCTCCATTTACAAATCCACTCTCTCTCTCTCTCTCTCTCTCTCTCTCTCTCTCTCTCTCTCCTCACACTAGCTGTGTGTCCATTATTCACTCATCCTTTAACCCCCAGACTCTCATCCTGCCTGATGTCACACATTGAGATGGCGTCAGGAGAAGGACTTTGTTACCAGGCAGATGGCACTCATCCGCTAGCTCCATGGAGATGGACGAGTGTGATCCCTCACTCCACGTTTACACCCCCTCCACCCCCCTTCTTCTTCTTCTTTTACCACGTGCAAAGTAAACGTGTAAATAAGCAAACCAATAACACCTGTCCCCCGAGGGAGAGACGGTGGAGACACAGCAGGCCTATTTTGGCTGCTAAATGAGTGCTCGCTCGGTAAAGCCTGCTCGCGGACTCATCACCAGAAATGATATCGGATGCTTTAATGACGCTACAGGGTGCAGTTTATTTTCTCATTTTCCATGACATGCTTTGATAGCGGTTGCATCCAATGCTGTCTTTTTTACGCTGCTCTGTAATGTGTGTCTGTCCTTATGAGACGATCTTTCAAACGTACACAAAAGACCCGTTAAAGCGGTTAATGTGATAAAAATCGCTTCACAGCTGTTTCTCTGTGATGTGATGTAATGCAGCAGTAATAGTGTCTGTTCAAAATGCAGGAGGCCACACCCCCTTTACTGTGACTGATGGACAGAGGCCACACCCCCTTTACTGTGACTTGGACGTAGGCCACGCCTCCTTTACTGTGACTGATGGACGGAGGCCACACCTCCTTTACTCTATCTGATGGACGGAGGCCACGCCTCCTTTACTGTATCTGATGGACGGAGGCCACGCCTCCTTTACTGTGACTGATGGATGGGAGGCCACGCCTCCTTTACTGTGACTGTTGGACGGAGGCCACACCTCCTTTACTGTGACTGATGGACGGGAGGCCACACCTCCTTTACTGTGACTGATGGATGGGAGGCCACGCCTCCTTTACTGTGACTGTTGGACGGAGGCCACACCTCCTTTACTGTGACTGATGGACGGGAGGCTACACCTCCTTTACTGTGACTGATGGACGGAGGCCACACCTCCTTTACTGTGACTGATGGACGGAGGCCACACCTCCTTTACTGTGACTTGGATGGAGGCCACACCTCCTTTACTGTGACTGATGGACAGAGGCCACACCTCCTTTACTGTGACTGATGGACGGAGGCCACACCTCTTTTACTGTGACTTGGATGGAGGCCACACCTCTTTTACTGTGACTGATGGACAGAGGCCACACCTCTTTTACTGTGACTGATGGACGGAGACCACACCTCCTTTAGTGTGACTTGGATGGAGGCCACACCTCCTTTACTGTGACTGATGGACAGAGGCCACACCTCTTTTACTGTGACTGATGGACGGAGACCACACCTCCTTTAGTGTGACTGAAGGACAGAGGCCACACCTCCTTTACTGTGACTGATGGACGGAGGCCACACCTCCTTTACTGTGACTTGGATGGAGGCCACACCTCCTTTACTGTGACTGATGGACGGAGACCACACCTCCTTTAGTGTGACTGAAGGACAGAGGCCACACCTCCTTTACTGCGACTGATGGACAGAGACCTCCTTCATGAAGATTAACAGACAAATAGGCCACACCTCCTTTACTGCGACTGATGGACAGAGACCTCCTTCATGAAGATTAACAGACAAATAGGCCACACCTCCTTCACAGATTTCTTTCTCAGGCAGTTCTATACATTAACTCACCTGCTGTAAAAAATCAGCCGTGGTTGAAGTGAATATATTATTTCTCTCACACCAGGTATACGAGCTGTTGTTATTTTTGAGGTCAGCACTCGTTCAGGATCCTCATTTAATCATGTGACAAGGTGAAGTGAGCTTTGTAGCCATCTGCAACGGGATCTCATCAGGACATAAGGAGATGAGCTGTGGACGGACGGATATGAGGGTCAGGATGAACAGCACTGAGAAATCTCTCTCTCTCTCTATTTCTGTCTCTATCTCTCTGTGTAGCTCTGACATTTTTCATTTCCCTCTCTCTCTCCCTCTCTCTCTCTCTCTCTCTCTCGTCTGTCGTCTGTTCTTCTTTCTGCCCCATTTCTATTTCCTGACCTCAAGACGGCCACTTTTGCGTATTTCACTTAACATTTTCTCAGGTTGGACAAAACGAACGAGAACATCACTAACGTAACAAATACGCAGATAAACACATGACTGCTCTCTGCCCCTTTCAGCTGGCAGCGTTCGCAGTAACAGCATTCGCAGTAACAGCGTAGACGTCTAATTCGAGCTGGTAAACCACAGACCGTGGGCACGGCCCGAGCAGGAAATGGAGGCTGCATGACATGTTGTTTAGACTGTTTCTGGTGGTGCCGAGTGGCCCTGGGCCGTGAGCTCGCTCTTCCTCACTCCATAGGGGTTTGTGATGGTCTGATAAGAGTGATTGATTAAGGAAGCTGGAAAGAGTCGTGTTTTTCCCCCCTCCAAGAAGGATGGAGGCTTTTTTTTTTACTCCTGCTGTTCTCCGGGAGACTTTACAAGCTGATAACACCAGTCTTGTGTTCTGTGAGGCGGAGGTTCTCCAGGGGGTTTATTGTGAGGATCTGCTCCGTATTCTCATGCAGATGCACTGCTTCGCTCTTTTTTTTTTTTTTTTTTCTAAATAAAGTCTGGGGGTCGCCTTTAGATGCAATATACAGTGTTTTTAAAGGTAGTCAGATAAGAAGCCAGCTCGACAAGCCGGTATAAACGGCATAGCTAATGCCTGAGCTCCTCCATCTTGTTCACGGGCATCAAAATAAAGCATTAAAAAGTAATCGATAGTGATATCGGGGCTGGGCAATATGACGAGATCGTATCGATATCATGATAAATAAATAACTTCACAATATACTTACCTGAGATGTTGTGTGTGTGTGCTCTCGTATCTTTCTCAAACTTTTGTTTAATATCCAACTATTTATTAAAATGTCTTCTAGTATCGCGATACGATGTGTTTCTTTTATGGTAAAGAGACAGGGTTAACATTTAGGAAAGGATGTTTTGCGGACGTGAAATTAAACGCGACTATAAAAGGATAAAAAGTACAACATGACGAACGTGAGCAGTAAATAAAGATTTGGGCAAATTGATGTGGTGTAAGAGGAATAAAACACACTGTTATAACAGCACAAGCCAGTGTTTTAATCCCTACTTAAAAGCAGCAAGCAGTCGACAGGGGAAAAAAAATTATAACGTAGGCTTTAGGATGAAGGGATAAAAGTTTCAGTGCATTAAGGAGCATAAAGAACCACATCCTGGAAATAAATGAAATTAAATTTCTCTAGAGTCATTAGGGGTTTTTTTTACATCCTGACAGAAGGGTGCTGAGTTGTTCTGATTGTTAAGCAGATGTTCCCGCCTTATTTAGAAACTCGTCTAGCCACAGATGGATTTAGAGCAGCGAGCCTCGGGCCGTGCACCAAACCTGCAATCCCTCTTTCAGGAGATCTCCTTTTCTTATGAAAATGTCCTCTGTCAGTCCTCCGCCTTTTTCCTGCTCTTTACACGTCACCCAGCAGGTCATTCCTCTGTCTGTCTCGGTGAGCTGAAACTCCTCATCCTCACCACGTCCATCCGGCCCGGTAATCACCGCTCCAGGTCAGAACCTCTCCGCCGTGAGGATTTATCCCACTGACTTTTTGTCCCACTAGTCTTTCAGACCAACCTAATCTCACTCGGATTCTCTCGTTTACGCCGCTCGGACACAAAGAGGATTACGCCGGCCCAGAAAATATGTCCCTCTGGCCTCGTTCATCACCGCCAGAGGATTAAACTTCACTAGAGGAGCGTTTAAAGAACTTCATACTTGTGTCTAAATGTTATTCTGCTTCTAATCCGGTCTCCAAATAACGACCCGTACTTACTAAATTGTTTGCACATACTCTGTTGTGTCACTTTGACCCCCTCCACCGACCCAAGGTGGCTGGATTACAGACACGGAAAGAGCGATCTGAAACGAAACTTTAACGTTTCAAACGAAAACAATTCCAAGTGGGAGCTCAAACTTTAAATACGCTCCAGCTGGGATACGTCATCCTGCCTGAAAGATTCAGGTTCAGCTGATTTAATCTCCTGTCTGCGTCACAGACCGCAGACTCACTCGCTAAAGAGCACGAACGTGACATAAACGTGAGCGTGACGTACACGCCGCGTCTTAACCTTTCACTAGTTAGTGCACACAGCACGGTTTGGCACGCAGCCCCGAATTCTCGAAAACATACGCCATCACATGAGATGAGAACTGAGAAGATCTGCACCAAATCCTGAGCTTTAAATAAACTCTGAGCAACAGTTTAAACTTTCACTCGATCTGTGTACGAGTGCAGAAGCACCAGTTCATACACCAGCAACGTGCTTCAAATTTCTTTCCTTTTAAAATTCCAAACGTTTTATACTAATTGACTTCTGAAGATTTTTTTTATACCTCACTACAGCAACGTTTTATTTTTCTTAAACAGTTAGTTTAAGATTTGACTAAAATACAACACACAAGTTTAATGTACTTTCTGCACTTCAAAATCAAACCTTGAAGGCCGTAGGTCGTTTTTAACGTTCAGCTCCGCCTTCTGACTTTAAGCCACGCCTCCTACCTGAATCTAGTACAGGGCGGAGTGACGGCAATAGGCTTCCTTCAGTCGTTCGCTCCATGCCATGTTATCACCTTCTACCTCCTGATAAAAGCGGGAGCTGTAACAAGATGAAGCTCTTAGAAGGATTGGAGCTTAAGACGCTGCTCTACCTGCTGTAAGTCTCTTAAATCCTGACCTTTGTTCTAATCAGATTTTATACCCGGGGTGCTGGATTGAGCTCCAACTCGAGCCAACACGGGAGATTAAACTCTCGGATGCACCAAATAACCCCCTGAGACTTGAACTATGCTTTCTTTTCTTTCTTTTTTTTTCCTTCTGTGTTTCCTTCATTTTCTTTATAAACACAGCCCGATCGTGGCATCCAAACCAAACCGGGTTTAAAAATTCCTGCCAAATTTACAAAACCTTTTCACCGTAGTCATCAGGTATGATTACAAACGCCAAGTTTCTCCAGCTTTACATTTAAGCCCATCCACAAACCTCCAGACATGGCAAACAGCTCACAGAGAGCAGACAACAAAATGACGACTAAACAGTGGAAATGTGAAGAGTGTATCAGCTACCACACACACACACACACACACACACACACTCTTCTCCTCTTCTAGGGTGCCATTAGTTTTATCCCAATTGAGCAAATTGTCTTATTTATCTATGTTACATAAGTGATTCTCCATATATGTAAATATAATGAAGCTGCCGGTGTAGCTTCATGCAAACATCACGTGTGTCACTGACAAATAATAGGTAGAGAGTAAGTGGAAGGAATTCTGTTCCCCACAGAGAACACACACACACACACACATACACACACACTGACGTAATCAGGGCGCTGAGTGGCTTCAGTACTGACGTTAAAGCGCACGAACATCTTGATCCACAGAGGTGATAAGAAAAGAAAAACATAAGCAGCTCTGTATCTCTGCTTGCATTACTGAGAGACTCTACTGTACTGTTTCCTGTAATCCGATCATGTTGCCGGTGGTTTCCGATGGTCGTGTATCGTTACGCAATTAAAAAAAAAAAAAAAAACATTTCCAGTCTGATTCATAACTACAGGAGTGGCAGATGTTAGATACAACACACACCCTTCATCTCCACGGCAGACACGTTAATAGAATCACTGAGCGATCATCAGCGTCCGAAGTGCTGGCCTTGCACGAAAACATCCAGCGCTGTCAGAAAAGCTGCCCATAATCCTAAGCGACGTTCATCGTAATTGGCTGTGATTGATTAGAAGCCTGGAGAAAAAAAAAATCGCCGCTCGTTATGAAGACGAGAGGTCTCCGATGAGCCCGCGAGCACACATTTCCGCTATCGATTTTGCTGACGCTTGCATTTTTAGTGTAATAGTTAGAAGACAGGACAGTTCAGAAAACAAGCCAACTCCAGCACGTCATCGCACAAATGTGGTGCTCGGATCAAATGATATAACGTGCTGGGTTTTTATTTTACATTCCTTCATATGAGTAACTGAGAGACTGGAATCAAACGAATCATCTGAATCAATTAAATCAAATGAATCAAGTGAATCAAATGAGTCAACTGAGTCAAATAGATCAAATGAATCAAACAAATCATCTAAATCAAATGAATCAAGTAAATCAAATTCAGCAGAGTCAAATATATCAAACGAATCATCTGAATCAATTAAATCATCTGAATCAAGTAAATCAAATGAGTCAACTGAGTCAAATAGATCAAATGAATCAAACGAATCATCTAAATCAAATGAATCAAGTAAATCAAATGAGTCAACAGAGTCAAATATATCAAACGAATCATCAAATAGTCAAATATATCAAACGAATCCCCCACGAGTGAGGGAAGGATGGAGCGGGAGATCGACAGGCGGATCGGTGCATCTTCTGCAGTGATGCGGTCGATATACCGGTCTGTTGTGGTGAAGAAAGAGCTGAGCCGCAAGGCGAAGCTCTCTATTTACCAGTCGATCTACGTTCCTACCCTCACCTATGGTCATGAGCTTTGGGTCATGACCGAAAGGACAAGATCCCGGATACAGGCGGCCGAAATGAGTTTCCTCCGCAGGGTGGCTGGGCGCTCCCTTAGAGATAGGGTGAGGAGCTCGGTCACCCGGGAGGAGCTCAGAGTAGAGCCGCTGCTCCTCCACATCGAGAGGCGTCAGCTAAGGTGGCTCGGGCATCTGTTCCGGATGCCTCCTGGACGCCTCCCTGGGGAGGTGTTCCGGGCATGCCCAACCGGGAGGAGGCCCCAGGGAAGACCTAGGACACGCTGGAGGGACTATGTCTCTCGGCTGGCATGGGAACGACTCAGTATTCCCCCGGAAGAGCTGGAGGAAGTGTCTGGGGAGAGGGAAGTCTGGGCGTCCCTGCTTAGACTGCTGCCCCCGCGACCCGGCCCCGGATAAGCGGTAGAAAATGGATGGATGGATGGATGGATGGATGGATGGATGGAGTCAACCAAGTCAAATGAGTCAACCAAGTCAAATAGATCAAATGAATCCAACTAATCATCTGAATCAATTAAATCAAATGAATCAAGTAAATCAAACGAGTCAAATAGATCAAATTAATCAAATGAATCAAGTAAATCAAATGAGTCAAAAGAGTCAAATAGATCAAATGAATCAAACGAATCATCTGAATTAATTAAATCAAATGAATCAAGTAAATCAAATGAGTCAACCAAGTCAAGTAGATCAAATGAATCCAACGAATCATCTGAATCAATTAAATCAAATTAGTCAACCAAGTCAAATAGATCAAATGAATCAACTCAATCAAGTGAATCATCTGTCTTGTGGAGTTCGGCTCAGACACTACAATCAGGAAGAAATTGTTTTGGGGCTTAATAATTCGAACACGTTGTAGTTGTTTTGCCGTTTTTCTTACTCTTGCTTACGTTAGTGAGTCAAATTATGATTTATTTGCTTAAGTATTAAAATCTTGACCTTTTTGTCGCATTCGTCATCATAAGTCTGCATTCCTTCAAATGTATGAATAAACCCGAGACACGAATAAAATGTTTTAAATCAATACACAGCAGTCAATTTCCTCACGTTCTACAGTGCAATTTATCCTTCTATTGTATAAATAAACGCGAGACCGGAATAAGGACGTCGAAAGAATCAGACAAATC
Source organism: Tachysurus vachellii (assembly GCF_030014155.1). Taxonomy (NCBI): domain Eukaryota; kingdom Metazoa; phylum Chordata; class Actinopteri; order Siluriformes; family Bagridae; genus Tachysurus; species Tachysurus vachellii. Next base: position 2,167,404 of record NC_083460.1, on the reverse strand, counting down.
GAACGTATCCGTGATTCAGCGTAAGGCTTTCACATTTAAATTTCAAACACGACTAGGACAAATTGAATGCATCAAAGACAAGAAATCTGGAATTAGCTGGTTATAATCATTACAATCAAAAGAGTACACGGCGAATATTAGGACAACTGATTTAAACGTTCTGTCCGCTGTCTTTCCACAGAGTGCAGCAGCAGCTCCGAGCCCTGTTCTGGGAAACCTGCCACCCGGAGATGGCATGCCAGGTGGGCCGATGCCCCCCGGATTCTTCCAGGTAAGCCTTTATCCTGCACCTTTATTAACCGGCGTCCATCAGCCTGCGGTGTCGGACAGTCAAACAGCAGGCTATCGCTTGTGCCTCACCTCCCTTCTCTTTACTCCTAAACACACATGCGCACAAACACGTGCCATCCGTTTTGAGCCGGCACACACAGAGGGGCCATTATGCCTCCGC
>NC_083460.1:2154453-2161953 GCF_030014155.1 Tachysurus vachellii | reverse complement strand
GCCTGTTTGAAGAAAAATTAAATAAATGAAAGAAAAATAGTATGATTATGTTTTATTAAAGAAAATTATATAAAACAATTTACATAAAAAAAAAACATCCAAATTTTTTTTTAAAAATATCAAAAATGTATATGTTCGAAGGTCATTTTTTATTATTATTTTTTATACAAATTATTATTGTTTTGTATTTAATTATTGAATACAAAACAAAAAATTTGTTTTTATTTGTTTATTTACATATTTTGTTTGGAAAAAAGATATAAAACTGCTGTCGGACCCCTGAATCCGGTTCATCATCCGTCCGTTCTTTCTTATAAGAGCAAAACGTAGCACGTAAAAATGTTTCACCGAGAAATGATTAATCATCTCATCATTGATGAGTCATCATTAATCAAACCCCAATGATCTTTAGGAACAGGGAAAAAATAGCGAGTAGGTCTTTTCGAGGAACAGTCGCTCGTCACCGCTGATTTGAGAAGAGAGAAGAGCGATTCTGAGATGAGATTAAATACAGGAAGGACACAGAACAGGCTCTGAGGGTCAGAGGAACACTGTGAGCACTTTACTGATGGTCACACTGTCCGTCTGTGATGTTCATGATGTGGTCGTTTGTTTGGCTCAGGGTCCACCAGGAGGCTCAGGAGGAGGCTGCCCACCAGGAACTCCCATCATGCCAAGTCCAGCAGGTAAATCCGACTTACCACTGAACAGGAAGCTCGTGAGCAGCCGTTTTGATTTGACGTCACATGCTGAACTCGGGGTTCGGGAAATTTATGCTTAGATTTATTGTCATACTGTAGTCCGAAGCCATCAAATATTTATCCTGACGCCTTCATCCAGCCTGATCAACTTTCTAACCGGCTCACAATACGAACATCTAGTCTTTAAGTGCTGGACCACCACTAGGGGGCAGAATAGAGGAAATTAGCACAAGTACTTATTTATTTACTTTTCTGCAAAGGATTGGAATGTTTTATAGAAGTGGGCTGAAGACTTTTTGTCCCAATCCAACTTATATTCCAACTTTTACTGTCGTTATTCACTCAATCCTCAGGTTTTAGAGATGATGTTAATGTGTTCTGGATCCACTGAAGCCACGTCTCTGGTCTGACATCACGAACGTAGCGTGGTCCGTTAGCTAGCATGACGTTGATGCTCACACACACACACACACACACACACACACACACACACACACACACACACACACACACACACACACACACTTCTCAACATGCTTCATTACCATCTCTTCCTCAGATTCGACTAATTCTGGTGACAATCTGTACACAATGATAAACTCCGTGCCACCAGGAGGGAACAGGTCCAACGTGAGTCCCGTTTTAACTCTGATCCTCCTGAGCGTTATAAAATAACAAAATAAAACCTTTCTCTTAGCAGGACCGTTTTTCTCCTTCGTTCACGTCGTGTTTTTCCCCGTTCTTCAGTTCCCTTTAGGTCCGGACGGCCCCATGGGAGGGATGGAGCCTCACCACATGAACGGCTCGTTAGGTAAAACCGCTCGTTAACGCTAAAAATCTCTGGAATTAAACAGAGCGTGTGATATTATTCATTTATTTGTATTATTTCTCCAGGCTCCAGCGATCTAGACGGGCTTCCTAAGGTAAACATACAGCCGTGTCGTGTCCCGATCTCATAGGAAAATAATCAAGCACAGAGTGACGTAACGAAACAGACTCGTTCGTCTCCGTCACCTGGAGCATTGATTATTTTCCTACAGCAGCACGTCACGAAGCGCTTTATTCCCCTTATAGACTTTATTTATGTGTATATATAAACACAGTTACACAGTTCACACCTGTTTACTTCCCCTCACCTGCAGAATTCTCCCAATAACCTGAGCAGTCTGAGTAACCCGCCCGGGACGCCGCGGGACGACGGTGACTTAGGGGGCAACTTCCTGCACACTTTCCAGAACGAGAACGTGAGTAAAACACGTGACCGTCACGTGTATCACTAACACATTCATCTTCTCACTCATTCATTCAGATTCTTTATCTGATTCATATCTACTGTCTGCCTCGAGAATTATTGGCACCCCGATACAGATGGGCCACAAATAAATAAATATGGGGGGGGAACGCCAGGGTCGATAAGAGTAAATTATATTAAACAAATTACGTTTAAAAAAAAATCATCCAATTTTTTCTTCTTTTTTTCATCAGAAAAACATCAGAAATTTATATTTGTGTTCAAAAGGCATTTTATATTATTATTTTTATACTCGATTAAAAAACAAATCAGAATTTTTTTTTTAAATACAAAAAAATGCACGTTAAAAATCTATTTATTTGTTTTGTTTATTTATTTATTTTTTTAAATATTTTGTTTTAAAAATATATCATTTTTTTTAGTTTGTAATTACCTAAATTGTATTTGTTAACAAGGTTTTTTATTTTTTTTTTACATTTTATTTATTTTTTTACTCGTTTGTTAGTTAAATTATTTCCTTGATTATTTCTTCACGCTCTTATTTACTTGCACATACGTTCTCTCTTCACATTGTTACTGACTTACAGGTTTATATATCGTTGGCTCCCCGTCGTGCCCCAGATTGCGTTCAGTCTTAGTGATGTGTTTATTTATCTGTTTTATTTTATCTTCAGTATTCCCCGACGATGACCATGAGCGTGTGATCGGCGTCACGGCTCGCTGGCGGCTCGATGACACACCAAGAAAATCCGCAAGAGAGTGACTTCAGTCTCGCAGCAGCGAGACGTCCATCAGATTAACAGCCCTGACGTGTAGCGCGACGCGTCCGACACGGACGTCACGACTCGCTCGTCTCAGCTGAGCGCTTCTCTTTTCTACAGTCACGTTTTCAGCTTCGTTTTTTAAATTATTATTATTATTATTATTATTACTATTATTATTACTACTATTTTTATCTTCATCATCTTTTATCGGAAAGTCAGAAGATGTGTTGCTCTCGATGTCGGCTGGATCTTTAACCGAAAGAGTTTAAGGAAACAAACTGAAACGAAATGAAAAGAACCGGACAAAATTTTTTTCAGCCGCGTCTTCGTCCACGACGTCGACACCGACGACTGCGGCGACTCTTTAACTCCACGTTAATGTCAAATAAAGCTGATTATTTCCACATGGGACAGTCAGAAGACCATCAGGAATCGTTTTTCTTCCTTTATTTAAGGGTTTTTTTTTGCCAACTTTATACACACACACACACACACACACACACACACACACACACAGAGTAGTCAGATTTTTGTGTTTTAGAGTTTTACAGTTATTGACTTTTATAGTCTTGCGATTCGGCTTGATTTATTTCGCTGACGTTCTCGTCGTCTTTAATTAAGAATCGATCGTGTGACGTTTTTACTTTTTTTTTTTTTTTTTTTTTACTTTTCCTGCCGCTTGCTAACGAGTTCTCTAACGAGCGTCTGTAGTCTAGAATCGCTCGTCTTTAATCAGGTCTCGTCTCAGGGCCTTTTAACACCCGGTCACTTCACGTGTTTTCTCTGATCCGATAGCTATGTGATTTGTTAAAACTGTTCCATTAACATTAGGCCACATAAACACGTCTCGGCGAATCGGATATCGATCTGATCTTTCTACTCCCGCCCAATATGCTAATATATTTTACCTCATTTCCGGGGTAACTAAAACTAAACACGTTTTGGTGTATGCGGTTCAAAATGGTGAATGCAATCAAAAAGAAGATGTAAAAAGATGTGCAGCAGCAGCGCATTTTAAGCCCCAACGAGACGCCTGGGTGAAAGATCACCTGAGTGACGTACTTCTGTTTGGGAGGAGTATAGCGCTGACGTATGTGGCTTGAACAACCACATTCATTTACACCTGTCCAGTTTCATCTGAAACGCGTCCCAGACCACCTCCTGAAGGGGTTTGAGCGATCAGATTTATATCCGTCTCCAAAACGTTTCGGAGGGCATTTAGACCTGGTCTTTTTACCGTCGGATAGCTATCGGATCACAGAAAACACATGAAGTGACCAGGTGTAAAAAACCCCTCAGATTCACCGGACTTTTTGCCGTGTGTTCAGGATCCAGTCGAACACGACTGCTGGTGGTTCAGTCACTGTTAGATGGCAGAAACCCAACACTTCCTGTCCGGGGTTTTTTTTTTGTAGCTGATTTGGTCACGATCTTGCAGTCAGACCGTTAATATCTTCCCACTTTAACTCTTTCATGCCGCTCTGTTACACAACAGGAGAAAGAATTTGTATTTTTGACTTCAGGATCATTTCATCTGTTATTGGTGGTTAACTTCAGAGCTCCTTAATACAAATACGGACTAAAAAAAATCACATCTGATTTGTTAAAAATTAAATGACAAATTATTAAATTCGTTCAGGAAAAATGTCAATTCTGACCTACTGTTAAAAGTTAAACAGCTGGCTATAAAAACTCAAATGTCTGTAATTAATCTCATCAACGTTTCCTCTTAGAATAAATCATTATTATTATTATTATTATCATTATTATTATTATGATGAAAACATCAGCTGATTATTTCTAGACAGATTATTTACCTGTTCCGAGCTCATCTCGCTCTACTGACAGATCGGTTTTCTATCTTTAGGTATAAAGTCTTTCTAAAAAAAGATGCAAAATGATCAAACGAAAAGAAAATAAGGTGAAATGTATAAAAGGGAAGATTTTTTTTGTCCCCCTCGTCGTCGGTAGAGAGAATAATTAGTCATCCTGACGTGTTAATGACGTGTTACGTTATAAATCCGTGTGTGTGTGTGTGTGACGAGCTCGGGCGGAGATCCGGAAGCTGATCGGCGGAACGATGTTTACGTCGCCGTTACAACTGTTAGTCTGTTTGTTACAGAACGATGTTTATACATCACTCCGTCACCGGCTTCTCCGTTTCCTGTCTAAAAAGACATCCGAGAAATCACAGCTTCACCTCCGACACTGCAGACTCCTCTTACAGCTTCCACAAAACCTCGTTACTATGGAAACAAACGAGCGCATGAATACACAGATGATGCTATAGGAGATTAAGCCACACCTCCTTCTCATCCTCTGACCAATCAGAATGCAGAATTCAGGCAGGAAACAGGTTTAAATTTGGGTTTTATTATAACGACTCTCTTCTCAGGAGACCGAATGGTTTTTTTTCCCTACAATACGTTTTAAATCTGATCTATTTTGATAACTTTATTAAAAAAAGAAAAAAGAAACCAGTTCGTTTTACGTCTCGGATATCCGCTCTGGACACACACACACACACACACACACACACACACACACACACATGTTGCTTTATAATATTTTTCTGCTGTTTGTTGTTTACGTTGTTCCTCAGAAGCACAGCTACACTAAAACGATGACTGATTAAATTATTTTATTGTCCATGAAACTGATCACGAATGCAAACCTTCTTTCTGCCTCTTCTCAAAATAAAGGTGTATAAACAGATTCCGGCGTTCGATCTTTCCTCAGCTCGAGCAGAACGAACAAAGATCAGAGTCACCAGAAACTTTGACACCGTGACCTTTAACGTCGCCAGTCATCAAACGGAGACCATTTCAGACGATCATTTTGTTTATTATTGTATTTTACATTACAAGAAACTTACAGGAGGAAAAAAAAAATAAAAACAATCAGCGGTCAGTTTGTGGCTCCGTGCAGATAAAGCGCCAGGAATTTCTTGAAGGTTTCCGGTCGATATCCAGACAAACCAGCAGGAACCTGTGGACAGGGAGAGAATCACAGAAGAAGTGTGTGTTAATGGATCGGTTAAAAAATGTCGAAGTGATTCATAATACAGCAACGTTAACCTGTACACAGAAATCTTTTTACTAATAATATCTTTTTATCTACCAGCCAATCAGAAACGAGTATTTTAAACAGTTCTAACAGAACATTCTGTAAGTGAATAATGGGATTAATCTTCTAAACGCTCCACGTACCTTCACCACCTTCTTCTTGATGTAAGGCCGGACCTTGGCGAAGTCGTAGAGCTGCTGATCGGCGTCGACCCACACCAGGTTCTTCACGCCGCTGTCCGAATCCAGGTCTGTCGTGTTCAGCTGGAAAACTACGAACTGGAAGAGACGGCCGTTGGTGCCGACGCTCTGCACGACGACGGGCTTCTCCAGAACCCTGGACTCGTTCTGTGACCAACACGAAAAACGTAACAAGCAGATAAGATAATAATGAACGAAAGCTAGCGGCTAAAATGCTAAATTCGTGTAACAAATCCCTTTAAGGGTGCACATATTTATGCACCGCTGGTGTAAACGCAGAAGTTCTCACCCCGTATAGAGCGCGGGCGCGAGCGAGGGCGTTCCCGAACGCAAACATCACCAGCTTCGCTCTCAGCTGCTCGGGTTTCAGTGTAGGAGCATCTCCAGCCTCCGTTATGAAGAGTGTGTGAGCGTGAGGGTACGGGTAATCCTCTCTGAAACCTACACACACACACACACACACACACCTCAAATCATTTAACACCTAAGAACAACAACTACTGACTTCTTCCTGTAACGTAACGAGCAGACAGAGACAGACAGAAAGACAGACAGAGTGACAGTGACAGACATAGTGACAGAAAGACAGAGTGACAGAAAGAGTGACCGTGACAGACAGACAGTGTGACTGACAGACAGACAGAAAGTGACAGACAGGCATAGTGACTGACAGACAGACAGACAGACAGACAGAGTGACTGACAGGCATAGTGACAGAGAGTGACTGACAGACAGACAGAGTGACAGACAGACAGACAGAAAGTGACAGACAGGCATAGTGACTGACAGACAGACAGACAGAGTGACTGACAGGCATAGTGACAGACAGACAGACAGAGTGACAGACAGACAGAGTGACAGACTGACAGAGTGACTGACTGACAGAGTGACTGACTGACAGAGTGACTGACTGACAGACAGATAGTGACAGACAGACAGGCATAGTGACAGACAGACAGAATGGCAGGGAGACAGATTAATACAAACAGAATAGTGGACAGATATAATGAGAGAGTGGGAGACAGAAAGATAGACAGACAGAATGAGAACAGACAGACAGACAGAAAAATGGACAGACAGACTAGGAGTCAAACATAATAGATAGAGGCAGATAAACAGAATGAAAGACAGACAGAATGAGAGTCAAAATGCTAGACAGAGGTGCAGACAGACAGAACAACAGACAGACAAGAGACAGGCAGAAAGACAGAATGAGAGACAGACAGAAAAAAAACAGGGTAACTACTAGATGGTAGAAGACAGACAGGAAGACAAACAGAGATGATGTGATGTCTGTAATTAAAGGTGAAGTTCATGTTTAAAGTAAACAGACAGACAAGACACAGACAGACAGAATGTGATTAAAGCGGCTGTTTAGGGTTCAGGGTCACTCTCACCGGTGTGGTTTTGGAGCTGGTAGACGTTAGTACACTGCAGGTCGATGGTGGGGGAGATGGGGTAGAAGGTCTCCAGGACATGATCAGATGTGGAGCGAATCTCCTCATCTAAAGCCACAG
>NC_083460.1:2146953-2149453 GCF_030014155.1 Tachysurus vachellii | reverse complement strand
GAGAGAGAGAGAGAGAGAGAGAGAGAGAGAGAGAGAGAGACAGAGAGGGAGAGAGGGAGAGAGGGAGAGAGAGATACGGAGAGAGAGAGAGTGAGAGAGAGAGAGACAGAGAGAGAGAGAGCGATACAGAGAGACAGAGAGAGAGAGAGAGAGACAGAGAGTGAGAGAGGGAGAGGGGAGAGACAGACAGAAAGAGAGAGAGAGAGAAGGGAGAGAGCGAGAGAGAGATACGGAGAGAGAGAGAGTGAGAGAGAGAGAGAGAGAGAGAGAGAGAGAGAGAGAGAGAGAGATACAGAGAGAGAGAGAGAGAGAGAGAGAGAGAGAGAGAGAGAGAGAGAGAGGGAGAGAGGGAGAGAGAGATACGGAGAGAGAGAGAGTGAGAGAGAGAGAGGGGGGAGAGAGAAACAGACAGACAGAAAGAGAGAGCGAGATACAGAGAGAGAGAGAGAGAGAGAGAGAGAGAGAGACTCAGAGACAGAGACAGAGAGACACAGTGTCTGTCTGAGACTCTGTACAGAAACTGGTTACTTAACATCATTAACATTTAATATGAACACATTAACATTTAATGTCATGAGTCGGATCCTGTGTGTATCTGATATCAGTCATTAACAATGAGCTGAGAAGTGAAACCCTGAACTGAACACAGTGTAAAGTGTTCACAAACACCCAGAGTGACACAGCATGGGTTTGACGATCACTGTTTATCTTCATCTGCTGTGTTTATTCAGCAGCACTGCGTCTAATACAGGTGAGTTACCGTAATTACTCTAATATTTACACCATTGCTTTAACTCCACACACCACAAACTAGCAAAAGCTCCTCACATTCATTAAATATCAGCAGTAACAAAGATATATTTATTTATTTAATCTAAATTCATTTATCATCATTGTTGGAGGATTTGGCTTTCCATACAGTATTAAAATAAACGTGTGGCTTGTTTACGGCATTTATTCAGACGCCCTTAAGAGTCAATTGTGTTTTTAGGTGAATCGACTCTCATGACCATTTCTTTCTGTGTCTGTTTTTTTAAATAAACACAAGACAAACAGATTCTGTGTTTTTTGTCAGTGGTCAACATTCACGAGTCTGTAACGACGTTATTAACTTATCAGTGCAACCGAAGCCGGAATGAATCATATCAATAATGAATCGTATGAATCTTATCTAAGTGACTCTTATCTAAGTGACTCGCCAAGGCAGTGCTAAGGAGGTGACATTTATCAGGGTAAACAGAAGGAAAGAAGTCAGACGATAATAATCATCATCGACATCGCTTACATCTACACAGAATGAAAGAAAAAAAGGAAAAACCTTTCGTAGAAAAGAATCGAATCAAAGAGCCGATTCGCCACATCACTAGAGGAAAGTGATTCGGCTCATCGTTGATGAAGGTGATCAGTCAAGTAATGCATCAGTTCTTATCTTTCTTATCTGTTATAATTCTTACCTGGAATACAGACCTGAGGCTTTAACAGATCCTGTACAGTATTTATAACGTGTGTATGACAGTGTAACAGGAACTCTGTAGATGTTACTGCAGGAACATGTTCCACATTACAGACCTACCATAATGACACTTGTTAATGGACTCGGAGCAAAAACGTTTCGCTTTTTTTTAATTATCTGTTTCTTTGTAGGTGTAAAATGTGGAGGAATCCTGGCTCCTTCCTCCAGCGGCAACATCTCCAGCCCGAACTTCCCAGGTCTTTATCCATACAACGTTGACTGTTCCTGGTTGATCGTGGTGTCCGAGGGTTCGTCCGTGCTGCTGACGTTCCACCACTTTGAGCTGGAGTACCATGCAGACTGCGCCTACGACTACGTCAAGATCTACAACGGCGTCTCGGAGGACGAAGGCAACCTCCTGGGGAAGTTCTGCGGAGACGCCACACCGCCTCAGTTCAGCTCGTCCTGGAACATCATGTCCATCATCTTCCACTCGGACCGCCACGTGGCTCGCACGGGCTTCCTGGTGGGATACAGGAAAGGTAACGAAACCACAACACACGTCAATCATGTAACTCTGTCTATAACGCTGCACAGGTAATAACTCTCAGGTCTACGTGTCCATGGGCAGATACGTGTGGCGGTGTGTTGACGGGAATCTCAGGGGTAATCTCCAGCCCAGGTTACCCGCTCGAGTACAGTAATAACGCAGAGTGCTCGTGGATGATCCAAGTATCCAATCGCAGCGTCGTCACGCTCGTCTTCCTCGACTTCCAACTGGAGAATAACGAAGGCTGTAACTTTGACTACATCGCGCTGTTCGACGGACCGACGGTCCAACACCGTCACATCGGGAACTACTGCGGAAACAAAGGACCGCCCAGCACCGTCTCCACGTCCAATCAGCTGCTGGTCGTGTTTAAGTCAGACTTTAATATTGGAGGACGAGGATTTAAAGCTCATTATTACTCGGGTAAGAACTCAAAGACTCGTTTTATACTGTGTACATTTTTACAAATAAAATCACAAAAAAAATGTATACCTTTA
>NC_083460.1:2139453-2141953 GCF_030014155.1 Tachysurus vachellii | reverse complement strand
TTCTTGTCCAGCTCTGTCAGAGCATTTAATATGTTCTCTTTGGTCTGACCGGGCAACTCCAAGATAGACTTGAACCTTTCGATGTCCTCAATCACCACAACTCTCTGTGCAGAAAAAAATGATTCAATCCTTATACCAATATAACCATCTCCCTTCACTGTACACGTCCAAACCATCTCAATCTAGTCTCTCTGTCCTTGTCCCCAAAACAGCCAACCTGAGCCGTCACTCTGATGTGCTCGTTCCTAATCCCCTCCATCCTCGTCACTCCTAAAGAGAACCTCAACATCCTCATCTCTGCTACCTCCGTCTCTGTCTCATGTCTTTTCCTCACTGCCGCAGTCTCTAACCCATGCAGCTCTGTCATCCACAAACATCATTGTCCATGTCGATTCCTCTCTGACTTCAGCTGTCAACCTGTCCATCACCATAGCAAACAAGAAGGGACTCAAAGCCGAACCTTGATGCATCCCTACCTCCACCTCTGTCTTGAACTCCTCTGTCTGACCTTCAGCACATCTCACAGCTGTCATACTCCTCTCATACACATCCTGAACTACTCCGACGTACGTCTCTGCCACTCCTGACATCCTCCTACAGTACCGTAACTCCTCTCTCGCCACCCTGTCATACGTTTTCTCTAAATCCACAAAGACGCGGCGCGTCTCATTCTGACCATCTCTGTACATCTCCGTTAACGTTCTCAAGAGCAGAAACTGCATCAGTCGTGCTCTTCCTGGTCATGAATCCATACTGCTGCTCAGAAATATCCGCTTCCTTTCGTATCCCAGCTTCCACTACACTTTCCCATAGCGTCATCGTGTGTCTCGTCGACTTTATACCCTTGTAGTTTCTACAAATCTTCACATCACCCTTGTTCTTAAAGATCAGCACTAGAAACTTCTCCTCCATTCCTCAGGCATCTCGTTGAACAATCTAGATAGAAAGAAACTCCACTGCTGTCTCTTCTAGACACTCCCACACCTCCACAGGGGTGTCACCTGGGTCCAACAGCCTTTCCACTCTTGATCTTCCTCACACTCTTCCTCACCTCGTCCTTTTTTTTAATCTTTGCTATTTCCTGCTTCACAATATTCACCTCTTCCTCCAGTCTTTCCCTCTCTTAATTAAAACAGATTGACTAATGTATTATGTTTATAATTCTTAATGAGATAAACAGTAAAATAAAGGATTCAGATGAATGACCACTGACCTTTAAAGACTCTATTGTAGCCTGTTTGTACACTTTCTCCTCCTGTTTTTGTCCTTGTTTTGCTTCATCATTCTTTGAAATACGGACTACAAATTTATCCATTTCTTTCTTTCCCTTCTCCCCTTCCCCTCCTTTCTTTCTTTCCTTCCTTCCCCTCCTTTCTTTCTTTCCCTTCTCCCCTTCCCCTCCTTTCTTTCTTTCCCTTCTCCCCTTCCCCTCCTTTCTTTCTTTCCCTTCTCCCCTTCCCCTCCTTTCTTTCCTTCTTTCCCCTCCTTTCTTTTTTCTTTCCTTCCCCTCCTTTCTTTCTTTCTTTCTTTCCTTTCCCTCCTTTCTTTCTTTCCTTCCCCTCCTTTCTTTCTTTCTCCCCTTCCCCTCCTTTCTTTCCTTCTTTCCTTTCCCTCCTTTCTTTCGTTCTTTCTTTCCCTTCTCCCCTTCCCCTCCTTTCTTTCTTTCTTTCCTTTCCCTCCTTTCTTTCTTTCCTTCCCCTCCTTTCTTTCTTTCTTTCTTTCGCCCCTTCCCCTCCTTTCTTTTTTCTTTCCTTCCCCTCCTTTCTTTCTTTCTTTCTTTCCTTTCCCTCCTTTCTTTCTTTCTTTCTTTCTTTCCTTTCCCTCCTTTCTTTCTTTCCTTCCCCTCCTTTCTTTCTTTCTCCCCTTCCCCTCCTTTCTTTTTTCTTTCCTTCCCCTCCTTTCTTTTTCTTTCCTTCCCCTCCTTTCTTTTTCTTTCCTTCCCCTCCTTTCTTTTTTCTTTCCTTCCCCTCCTTTCTTTTTCTTTCCTTCCCCTCCTTTCTTTTTCTTTCCTTCCCCTCCTTTCTTTCTTTCCTTCCTCTCCTTTCTTTCTTTCTTTCTTTCTCCCCTTCCCCTCCTTTCTTTCTTTCTTCCCTTCTCCCTTTCCCCTCCTTTCTTTCTTTCTTTCTTTCTTTCTTTCTTTCTTTCTTTCAGATCTTTTTCACCCTAAATGACCAGAGCCTACTGCACTTTCCAGCACTTCACCATGTAATAATATAACAACACTTACTAAATAATATTATTAATAATAATAACAATAACAACAATAATGGAGAATAAACATAGCTTGCATGCTAGTGATAGCTTAGCTGCGTTCCATGACTATTGTGACGAGATGGAAGTTTCAAAATAAAAGTAGTCACTTTACGACCTTTCGCGGTCACACACCTGTATATAAGCAAAACGTGAGGAAAAATACACGACACCAAAATGACATAAAAACGTATAAAAACGACTGGCATACAAACGCTGCAAAATTAGTACGACATACCAATGAACTTTT
>NC_083460.1:2126953-2134453 GCF_030014155.1 Tachysurus vachellii | reverse complement strand
TATGTCACATCTTCTCTACGGACGCTTTAAAGCCTCTGTGTTTCCTATACGGACGCTTTAAAGCCTCTGCATTTCCTATACGGACGCTTTAAAGCCTCTGCATTTCCTATACGGACGCTTTAAAGCCTCTGCGTTTCCTATACGGACGCTGTAAACCCTCTGCCTTTCCTATACGGACACTTTAAAGCCTCTGGGTTTCCACTACGGACGCTTTAATGCCTCTGCGTTTGCTCTATGGACGCTTTAAAGCCTCTGGGTTTCCTCTATGGACGCTTTAAAGCCTCTGGGTTTCCACTACGGACGCTTTAAAGCCTCTGGGTTTCCACTACGGACACTTTAAAGCCTCTGGGTTTCCACTACGGACGCTTTAATGCCTCTGCGTTTGCTCTACGGATGCTTTAAACCTGTGTTTTCTCTATAGATGCTTTAAAGGTGTTTAAGGTGTATGTTGGGGGGGGGATTGTGGCGCGTGCTATTATAGGAAACAGTGAAATATCTGTGATTTATTTTTCTTTCACAGCATGTTTACTTCCTCTTCTTGTCCTTCACAACATTATACATTTCCTAACAATTGCAGTTCATTTTAAGTCTGTTAAATAACCAAACTGTTATGGTTACGTTTACATATAAGGAGCAGTTAATAGTATATTGTTCTACAAAAGCCTGATTAAATAAGAGACAGCGTCTCATGCACTCGTTTTGTCCGTGTCTCTGACGCTTCTTTCTCCAGCCTGTACTGATGTCATTCTCGTTTCCTTTCCCAGGAGCTGATGGGACTTTGTAAAGGGTCTCGTTCTGTGTTCTGCGAGAGAAACCTCAACAGCGTCAACACCACTAAGACGCTCACGGATAAAACCGAGGTGAGCAGTTTCTTATTATTTGTGTATAAGAGTAAAGCTCTGCTTGTGGGTTCCCCCCCCCCCTCCTCCTTCTGAATTTTCTTTGCATGTTGCTGTTTCAGGGACCTGTAATAAAACCTACAAAGACCGATGACATCATTCCATGTAAGCTCGTCTCCACGAAACGCCGGGCCGTCCCAGCTCGGGCACCGGCGACGAACCAGAAGGCAAAACCTGTGACGCTAAACCTGTCTCTTACCTGCAGCTGCTATATGACCGACCGCATCTGCAACATCTGTCTGTCCAGGTAACACCAGCAGTAATAAATCACGCCCACTTCTGACGTACCTCATTTGCATAATATGCTTAATCCATGCGTTACGATGACAAAACCATGTGATAATTACAAACACGCCAAACAAGTGTATAGATAATCCGTGAATATTCATGAGTGCTTAAAGCAGAAAGGTTGGTGTTCTATCTATAGAGGGTCAAAGTTTTAAATGATTTTCATGATAATTCAAGTAACATTTTTTTGAGTAGGGTTTTGATTGCTTTCTTCTCTACAGGAAGCAGCAGGTGGCTCCGAGAGCAGGAACGCCAGGATTCAGGGCTCCGGAAGTTCTGACCAAGTGTCCTGACCAAGGAACCGGTGAGGTCATGATGCACTGAGTATACGATTTCACACTAGTCCTAATTTTAGATTATCTCTACAATCTAACTACACCTTTACACCCCTCTAGCTATCGACGTGTGGTCCGCCGGCGTCATCCTGCTCTCCCTCCTGAGTGGCCGGTATCCGTTTTTCAAAGCCAACGACGACCTGATGGCCTTGACTCAGATCATGACTATCCGCGGCTCGAGAGAAACCGTGCAGGCGGCTAAGAAATTCGGTACGTTTTCGCTCTTTGTATTCATCCGCAAACGTTTGCGCGGGATGTTAATGCTCGGTCATGTGACGCAGGCAAGGCGGTGGTGTGTAGCCGCGAGCTTCCCCGACTCGACCTGAGGATCCTGTGCGAGACGCTGAGAGGAGTGCGATCTTGCGAGGACGACTCGCTCCCGGAGGAGTTTCAGGTCTCGCGTCATCCTGCGGACGCTAAAAAAGCACGACCTGGCAACGGAGCGGAGAAACGGAGCTGCGCGGAGGATAACGCCGCAGAACCGGACGGTGCGGGATGGGACGCGGTTTCTGACGAGGTTTACGATCTTCTGGACAAGCTGTTAGATTTAAACCCAGCAACGAGAATCACTGCAGCTACGGCGGTGCAGCATCCGCTGTTTAAAGACATCAGGGATTGATTAGATATTTATCCAGCAGGTTAGCAGTACTTATCCTCAGGGGAAAACCTTTGTAATATAATGTACTATATTTAGTGTATATTTATTTATCCGAGGTTTCATAAACACACTGTAGGTCATTACGTTACAATAACATTTTAATAAACGTTTTAAAAACATCTCTAGCATTTTTTTATAATTTCTTCCTTAAATACTAAAGTGTAGCTTTGTTTTATCTAAATGACTCCTCATGATTCAATAAATATGATTCAGAATCATTTCAATGTGATTCAATATAGCACGGTAACTACTTATGTGCCAGTTTAACGATGAATAACTAAAAACTTAAAGATAAAATGATTTATAAACGTATACGTACAGTCAAGTTGTACAAAAAGGGAACTTTTATTAAATGTCTGGAAATGATCCATTATTCATTATTTTCGCTCAGAGAAATCTCTTTAAATACATTTGGCTCATTCAGCACTAAATATAACCCTGCACTGTTTGTTCAGAAGTGTACCAGTTATTTCACTCGCCTTCTGTCTGTAATTAATATAAAATATAACTTTCGTTGCCCAAATGATCCCTTTGGTGTTGAATTTTTGCTTGACGAAACTGAACCGACTACAGTTCAGAGTTCTTTTGAGCAGCTCTTGGATACGATATATATAAATATCGTACGGCTACGAGTACACGAGCACGAGCGTAGGAGGATAAGGGCTGAGTCCTGATCAGTGTTCGCTCTCACTACAACGGCGTTTGTTTTATGACTGATGTTTTGTCGTAAAGCTTCCCGTACAGGAGACCGCTGGATCAGCACCGGGTGAAAGTCCCCTACGTCTCTCCTTTCGCTTTGGCGATCTCCTCGATTCGAGCCAAGACGCTCTCGATCAGGTCGAACGTGTAGAGTGCCGACTGCAACACCTGCAGGAGAGGGAGAGAGGGATTGAGGGGGGAGAGAGGGAGGGAGGGATTGGGGAAGGGATTGAGGGAGGGAGATTGAGTGATGATGCTCTTTATATTTTGGAATATTGTCATTCGTTTAATTCATTAACATTTAATTAAAAGCTACACAAGGATTGTGTTATGATGTTGTGTTAAATATATACACAGTTCTCGGTTCTCTACAATCCTAGCTAATGGCTCACAGGTCGCTGGTTCCATCGTGTAAAATATCAATATATCTTTTTGACAGCAGGAATAAAAAAGTAAATACTCTCTCTGTCTTTACACTTAAACATAATTAGCGTTGTTAAACCGGCTGGTTTTAGTTTCCTCTATAAAATATACAGGAAGGTTTCAGATTAAAAAGATGGAACATGAAGAAAATCAGCACCTGAAGCTGCATGTCCGGAGTCATGTTGGGTAACGTGTCGTTGCCGACGGTAACCGTGCAGGTCGTCGTTTTAGACTCTAAAGAAATACACAACAACCAAAAAAAAAAAAGTCACACTATGATGCTGAATTATAAAACCTACCTGTTTTATTCAGTTTAACACCAGCGTGTAAACATAAACTCTCTGACCTGCGCTGCTGCTGCTGCTGCTCTTCTCCTTCGTGCTCTTCAGCTCGGCCTCGTAATGAGCTCGGGACATGTTCAGGCCTGTACGCAAGGGCTTCAGGTAATTCTCCTCGATCGTACACAGCTCACTCCATATTCCAGTCTGAGGAACACACACACACACACACACACACACAAGCATGTTGGGAAATGCAGCAGACTTCTGAAGATGAAAGGTCTGGAACGTTTCCTACCTCGTTGTGCCGTTCTTTATCCCTGATGAGCAGATAACGCAACAGATTCAACGACTCCATAATCCTACACACACACGCGCACACACACACACACGTTCAGTTTCAATGTAAAACTCTTACATTAAACTTTCCACACTACCCTGAGCTGCCAAATAAACAGAAGAATAGACAAAAAGATAGAGAGACAGATCCATATACTATGGTGGCCGGAAAGTGCAAAACAAATGAACAAATCTGAAAACACATCAACAAATCCCAAAACAAATTAACAAAAATCCGAAAACACAACGACAAGTCAGACGTTGGTATAATTTGTTAATGGAAACTTACCATCATCGGACGAGACACCTTTCATTCACATGTATATCTTTAATGACAGGTCTCTTGTCCAATGATCGGTAAGTTTCCATTCAAAAACGATACACTATTGTTTCTGGGTTGTCTGACTTGTCGTTGTGTTTTCTGATTTGTTAATTTGTTTTGCACTTCTCGGCCACCGTAATATACAGACAGACGGATGGAAAAATTCAGTCAAATGAGATAAAATGTAAGAAAAGAAAGTTGTTGATTTTTGGGGTTGTCGTGTTACCGGTCTAAATTTTGTAGCAGGTCAGTTTCTGGTCCCTGAGGAAGACTCAGGACTTGACGCAGTAACGGCAGGAGATGTTTCCCCAGAAACCAGTCGTTCTCGTGACCAGGCTACAGCGGAGAGAAAACGTAGTCCGTTAAAATCACGATGAAACACTTCACATCCAGGCGAATTTATTCATTTACGACATATAACAATCTTCATAAAGATTCTGAGGGGAGGTGTGGCGGTGGGCGGGGCACACGTCATGTGCGTAACGGTTTGATCGGCGCTCTCTTGCGCCGTACCTTTAAGGCGAGGTCGATCTGGTTCTTGATGTTCTTGATGATGAAGCCCTCCACTCCTGCGTGCTCGCTGGTTTTCAACATGCACCTGAATCACCAACACACCGTTATACCGACGCCGTCCGGACGACTCGACGTCACGCTCGGTTCTGTTACGTTTCTGACAGAAATGTACAAAAGGTGATAAAAAAATTAAAAAAATTGTTTTGAACGAAAGACTCACCTGAAAAACTTGTATTTCGCCTCGGTGTTAAATTTGTCGATGCTCAGCTGGAACACGGCGAGTCCTTTAATCCTCTGTAAAAACACACACACACACACACACACACACACACATTTCTAGCTCCCTAATAAGCCAAAACGTAGAATAAGAAAAGATTCTGCATGAAACTTTTATCACTCGGATCAACGTCGTGATCCTACTCTTGTCGTTTCGTTTCCTTGGAAACACACACTTACACTTATGACGCCTGTATGCCAGTTCTATAAACTTATGTTATATAAGAATAAACTGTGCTTATGAAACAGTTATAAACGCATTACTAACAAACAGACCGCTGTACTGCTGGTGCAGCGTGAGCAGAATTAAACAATTCACGGAATCGACGGTCGCTGATTATTTTCCTGTCGCGACACGACACACACACTGTTTTACTCCTCGGAATCGTACAGAACCCGGCGCGGGTCTTACCACATCCTGAAGCGGACACAGCGTCATCACCTTAACCATGTTCTGAAAAATAAACAAAGGTACCGACAGATCATCTATGAGCTCGTGTTTCTAAGGGTCTTGGATGAGATGAGTAGGATGAAGGGACGCTGCTCTACCTGTGGGACGTTTAAAAAGGATTTTAATTCCAGCAGGTCACACGGCAGGCTGCTGTCCTCCACTCGCACCAGCGTCTTCTCATACAGCTCCTGTGGAGATTTTACTCTTCTTCTTCATCATCATCATCATCAACATCATCGCTACAGGTCAATATATGATTTTAACAATCGACTTTGTTTTGTTTCTTTCTACCTTCTATTTTTTATTTCATCACTTTATTTTCATTCATTCATCATCTACCGCTTATCTGAACTACCTCGGGTCACGGGGAGCCTGTGCCTATCTCAGGCGTCATCGGGCATCAAGGCAGGATACACCCTGGACGGAGTGCCAACCCATCGCAGGGCACACACACACACACTCTCATTCACTCACGCAATCACACACTACGGACAATTTTCCAGAGATGCCAATCAACCTACCATGCATGTCTTTGGACCGGGGGAGGAAACCGGAGTACCCGGAGGAAACCCCCGAGGCACGGGGAGAACATGCAAACTCCACACACACAAGGTGGAGGCGGGAATCGAACCCCCAACCCTGGAGGTGTGAGGAGAACGTGCTAACCACTAAGCCACCGTGACCCCCTCACTTTATTTTTTCTTTCTTAAATCATTTGTCCACATCGTCTTATTCTTCGTCTAGTTCATCTTTTTAGCTTTTATGAGCTTATTGTTTTAAAAAGTGTTCTGTTCCTACCAGCCCCTTCTGCAGCCGGGATTCTTCAGTCCTGTTACACAACCGAGAGTCAGGATTAGAGCAGAAAGAAACCGATAAACAACTAAATCAACACCTGAAGAGAGGTTTACCTGCTGAGTAAGAGCTCGACGTATTCCATGTTACACTGCAGGACAAAAACTGGGCTGAAAAAATACAAGGATAAAAGTCTGAGATGATGAGAATGTCTCTGGAGCGATGATGATGATGATGATGATGATGATGATGATGATGATGATCAGTACCTGAGCACAGCAGGGAACAAGTCCACAGCGATGTGGTGCACGAACAGTAGGTGTGCCAGGCTCGCCAGAGACTCCATCGGATATCGGACTTCCTCCTCCAGGAAGCCGGGAATGTTGCGCTTCCGCATAATATTGTGGGATAACAAGTCCAGGAGAGACTCACCAATACTACACAGAGAGACCTAGAGAGAGGAGGATGGATGGATGGATGGATGGGGGGGAGAGAGAGAGAGAGAGAGAGAGGGAGAGAGGAGGGGGGAGACAGAGAGAGAGAGGGAGAGAGAGGGAGAGGAAAGGGGAGAGGGAGAGAGAGGGAGGGGAGAGAGAGGGAGAGAGAAACAGAGAGGGAGAGAGAGGGAGGGAGAGAGAGGGAGAGAGAGAGGGGGAAAGAGAGAGGGAGAGAGAGGGAGAGAGAGAGAGAGGGAGAGAGAGGGAAAGAGAGAGGGAGAGAGAGAGATAGAGGGAGAGAGAGGGAGGTGGGAGAGAGGAAGAGAAAGAGGGGGGGAGAGAGAGGGAGATAGAGGGAGAGAGAGGGAGGGGGGAGAGAGGGACAGAGGGAAGGGGAGAGGGAGAGAGAGGGAGGGGGGGAGAGAGAGGAAGGGGGGAGAGGAAGAGAGAGGAAGGGGGGAGAGAGAGATAGAGGGAGAGAGAGGGAGAGAGAGGAAGGGGGAGAGAGAGATAGAGGGAGAGAGAGAGAGGGAGAGAGAGAGCGATAGAGGGAGAGAGAGAGAGGGAAAGAGAGGGAGAGAGAGATAGAGGGAGAGAGAGAGAGAGAGAGGGAGAGAGCGAGAGATAGAGGGAGACAGAGAGAGGGAGAGAGAGAGAGAGAGAGCGAGAGAGCGAGAGATAGAGGGAGACAGAGAGAGGGAGAGAGAGAGCGATAGAGGGAGAGAGAGAGAGGGAAAGAGAGGGAGAGAGAGATAGAGGGAGAGAGAGAGAGAGAGAGAGAGGGAGAGAG
>NC_083460.1:2111953-2121953 GCF_030014155.1 Tachysurus vachellii | reverse complement strand
CACTTGTCAGACTGATGCGCGTGAAACTGATAAATATCTCCTAAAATGACTCAATCAAAAATATAGAAAGATCATAACTATGTAAATATCATTGGGGAAAAAACTTACTTTAATCCACGACTCTTATAAAAGCCTAAATACACGGCACAATGTCGGCGAGCTGCACAACGCTTTTCAATATGACGCAGCGGGGTTTTCTGTGTCCCTTCGCGCTTGCCGTAGAGCAATGTGACGAAGGCGGAAGTAAGTGACGTTCTGTTTTGATGGAAGCAAGCATGGAAGCTGGTGAGAAGAAACGAGCTCGTTCATCTAAAGCTAAGAAAGGTAGAGTGAAGTAAATGTCTGTTTTTTTAAATAATAAACCATCATGTTTTTGTTTTTTGGTCTCTTTGGTTTTGGCTCTGAATTAAACAGCAGCGTTGTGATGATTTCAGGTGTAAAAACAGCTGAAGAGGAAGCAAGAAGGTAATAATTTATTTATTCATCACTAATTATTCACACTCAGCTCTGGGAGATCTGTCTGTCTGTCTGTCTGTCTGTCTGTCTGTCTGTCTGTCTGTCTTGCGCTCTGTACTGATTTACTGCTCTAACACACACACACACACCTCACACACACACCTCACACACACACACACACCCCTAACACACACACACACACACCTCACACACACACACACCTCACACACACACACAACTAACACACACACACCTCACACACACACCTCACACACACACCTCACACACAACTAACACACACACAACTAACACACACACCTCACACACACACACACAACTAACACACACACACCCACCTCACACACACACACCTCACACACACACACACACACACACCTAATACACATACACACCTAACACACACACACACCTCACACACACACCTCACACACACACCTAACACACATACACCTAACACACACACACACACCTAACACACACACACACACCTAACACACACACCTCCATCTAGTGGATAGAGAGATAGATGGTTAAATGGTAAGATACAGAGATTAGTAAGTAAGGCATAAATGAGTGCATACTGAACAGAGAATGATAGACAGATTTTTGGTTTTACTTTGCGATTGGAATTTCTATTGTGTTTTTTTTTTCTTTTCAGGAAGGAGATTTTCAGGGAGACCCTGAGGGAGAAGTTGGAATTAGAGCGCCGAGCTCTTCAGGTGGTGGAAAGGCTCCTGGACAAAAGCGTGACTGAGGATTTCCTGACTGACTGTGTAAGTATCTGACTTTAATTCTGTTTTTGTGTTTGCTCGGTGCGGTGACGTAATGCCGTCTGCTTCTGTGTGCTTTAGACCTCACTGATCACACCGGCGAACTACAGAGACGCAGTGGAGGAGCGCTCCATCGCCAGAATGTGCGGCTATCCTGTCTGCTCCAACACGCTCGCTAACGTAAGACTCCTCATCTTGTAATTCTGTTTCCTGTAAATAAATTACGTTGCCTATTTCCAGTGTTGTTTACAGTTCTGTTTTGCTTCCAGGTTCCGAGTCAAAAGTATAAAATTTGTACCAAGACCAATAAGGTGTATGATATCACCGAGCGAAAGGTGGAGTAGATTTCGGAGGAACTACAATGGAAATTCTCTCTTTTTCCAGAATGTTCTATGACTTAAACATCACTCTGTCTCTGTTTTAGTGCTTCTGCAGTAATTTCTGCTACAAAGCCTCGAAATATCTCGAAGTCCAGATATCCAAATCCCCGCTGTGGCTGAGAAAGGAGGAGAGGTAGTGGCACTCATGTTTATTTACATGCAAATGGTTCATAATCACTTCATTCATTCATTCATCTTCTACCGCTTATCCGAACTACCTCGGGTCACGGGGAGCCTGTGCCTATCTCAGGCGTCATCGGGCATCAAGGCAGGATACACCCTGGATGGAGTGCCAACCCATCGCAGGGCACACACACACACACTCTCATTCACTCACACAATCACACACTACGGACAATTTTCCAGAGATGCCAATCAACCTACCATGCATGTCTTTGGACCGGGGGAGGAAACCGGAGTACCCGGAGGAAACCCCCGAGGCACGGGGAGAACATGCAAACTCCACACACACAAGGTGGAGGCGGGAATCGAACCCCCACCGTGGAGGCGAACATGCTAACCACTAAGTCACCGTGCCCCCATAATCACTCATCACTTCACTATTAATATTTTGACACCTATTTTATTTTTTCATTAACACACTTGCATGTTTGTTTTTACATATAAATAGAAGGGACTGTGTGTTTTTGTTACTATTAATTTGATTATTGTAATACTTTAGATTCTTGTTGGCTACTGTTTTAAGTGTATTAAGTGTTTTTGGCGCCACCTCTGGTTAGAAATATAATGTCATCGTCTCTCACCTTTAATTAAACCGATAAATCATGACTATAATTTATTAGTAAATTCTCATTAGGATGAAGTCATTCTTATTATTTGCACTTTACGCTATAATTTATTTTGTTCAGTCAAACATTCTGGTCAGAATTAAATTCCTTCCAGAGAGCATGGGATTAGAATTCCTCTGTAGGAAAGGATTGGTCAGAAATCCTTCTTGAAAGGACGTTGATTAACCATGTTCCCTAGGGGGGGTGGATCTTGGGATTAATGGGAAATTTCTTCCGGAGAGGGAAAGATCCTCTCCTGGTTTTTGGGAGCAGGCAGGATTAGTCCTAATTACCTGTCAAGTGGATGAATTTCTTTGAAAGTGTACAGGATTGGTGAGATTTCCTTCAGAAATGCTTGGGATTAGTCTGAATTCCTTCAGGACAGGGTGATGTACTTTAAGAGTGTGTGGGATTGGTGAGAATTCTGGAATTGGTCAGAATTGTTTTCTGAATGAAGTGGAATTTTTTTAATGTTGCTGAAATTTTGAGGGTTTCTATTCATAAAGGTACAAGTTTGTTCTTTAAATGAAAGATTACCGGTTCTTTTTTGTGGTACAGACCTCCTGAGGTTAAGCTGCTGAAGAAGGGAGATGGGTACGTCTATGCTCGTTCATTTTCACCTCTCTGTAAGATAACTACAGTGAGTATCTACGCAGGTTGCAGCACTCATGATGCTCTGTCTTCTGTCCTTCTGCTCAGAGGCACATCAGGTCTGGAGGTGAAGCTATCAGACAAAACTGTGACTAAATCAAACATTGAGACTTTGATCCCAGGATCTGTCGGGTCACACGGAAGCTCCAGCGAGGGCGAGTATAGTGAAGAGGAGGAGCAGGGCTTTGTGTCCAGCGTGGTGGCTGGACGGCAGCGGCGTGTTCACTGGGGGGATCTGCCCCGACGGGACACAGAAAACCAAACGCAAGCTGGTGAATCCAGAGTCTCAAGCACGAGGCTTGAGAGAGAGAAGAGCAGTCATGAGGTCTCTGGACCAGTCACTGACTTCGTACCAGTGGATGAAACCAATCAGCTTCTACAGGAAGTTGATCTCTCAGACACCTCGAGAGATGTTTCGGATCAAAACTCTCTCCAAACAAGTCTCAATATCTCACAAGTCGGGATGAGTAAAAAAACTGCTGCTGGACTCCGAAACCTGCTAAAGAGCCACGGGAAAGCGAAAGCTGAAGCTCCAGCGGTCACGGTCAGTATACTGGGAGCTCTCACACACACCCTGATGGAGTGGAGAACCGAGGAGACCATGAGGTAAACCATAAGACGAGTTATGAGATAAGATATGAGATGAGATAATATGTATAAAAGATTTTATTCAAATGCCTGAATGTATCTGTAATGTAAGGTTCCTCAATGGACCAGATTACACCTCACACAGCAAGACCGAGCTGCAGCGTGATGAGGAGGAAGAGGAAGAGCTGGATGAAGATGACCTAGAAGATGTAGAAAAAGTGAAGCATTCAGGAGAAGCTGAGGCTGGAACCTCTGCAGCAGCACCTGATTACGAGACACTGAAGAGAGAGACGGAGATGCTGGAGCTCAGAGTGCACGAGTTTTATAGAGGAGTGTGTGTCCTGCCTGAGGAGGTGCAAACACAAGCTGTGGAGGTGGAAGCACACAGCGAGGTGAGCAAACACAGCGCAAACCTCCAGCATTTATGACCTGTGTGATTTGTTTACACGATTTAGAGATTTAAAATTGTCCACTGGATGGCGCTGTGTGCACGACTACGAGGAGTTACTGCACCTGTATGAGTCCTGGACACCGGAGTGGGTGGAAATTTCACAGAGAGGTTACTGTAGGTTACACTGTGACTCTCCAGTGCATTACAACAAAAACGCTGTTTTTTTTTTTAACGCAGAAGTGGAAGATTCTTTTTTTTTTTTCTTCACTATTAATGTCTTGACACCTATTTTATTTTTTCATAAACACACTTGCATGTTTGTTTTTACATATAAATAGAAGGGACTGTGTGTTTTTTGTTACTATTAATTTGATTATTTTAATACTTTAGATGGGGGGCACGGAGGCTTAGTGGTTAGCACGTTCGCCTCACACCTCCAGGGTTGGGGGTTCGATTCCCGCCTCCACCTTGTGTGTGTGGAGTTTGCATGTTCTCCCCGTGCCTCGGGGGTTTCCTCCGGGTACTCCGGTTTCCTCCCCCGGTCCAAATACATGCATGGTAGGTTGATTGGCAGCTCTGGAAAATTGTCCGTAGTGTGTGATTGTGTGAGTGAATGAGAGTGTGTGTGTGTGTGTGTGTGTGCGCCCTGTGATGGGTTGGCACTCCGTCCAGGGCGTATCCTGCCTTGATGCCCGATGACGCCTGAGATAGGCACAGGCTCCCCGTGACCCGAGGTAGTTCGGATAAGCGGTAGAAGATGAATGAATGAATGAATGTTTTAGATTCTTGTGGGCTACTGTTTTAAGTGTATTTTAAGTGTTTTTGGCGCCACCTCTGGTTAGAAATATAATGTCATCGTCTCTCACCTTTAATTAAACCGATAAATCATGAATGTAATTTATTACTAAATTCTCATTAGGATGAAGTCATTCTTATTATTTGCGCTTTACACTATAATCTATTTTGTTGCCTACTTTTGTTATATTGTTTTGAATATTAAATAGGCTTTTTACCCACCACGATGTCAGTTTTTGGTGTGTGTATGTGTGTGTTTACGAACTGTATGTTTGTTCAGGAGACAAAGAACATCCCTCCGCTGGTGCTGGTCGACTCTCAGGCTCAGCGAGCGATCCAGAGACGCATCGCGGTGGAGAAGCTCTGCAGAAGGTCACTTCGCTCGTTCGTTTCTGTTTACGATGTTCATGTGCTGTTTTAGAGCTGACTTCATCCTGTTGATAAGTATCATTTGTGTTTGTTTGTTTTTTATTTTTTTATTTTAAAGTGGCTGTTCTGTGCTGTGTTTTAGTTTAAGGGACATCGTCGGGCCTTTGGGTGTAACCATGAGCGAGATCATCGATGATATTAACGCCATTGTCCGGACTTTCAGGTGAGTTCTGTAGATCGGACCTGTAGATAAATCCATAACTGAGCACCAGGAAATGTGCATGCTTATTTTATTTTTATTCAAACTCAGGGCTCTTGTCTCTCCTTTAACTTTAAATAATGTACCAGTTTTAAAGGGATGTCGTAGCTCAGTGGTTAAGGTGTTGGGCTACTGATCGGAAGGTCATGGGTTCGAACCCCAGGTCCACCAAGCTGCCACTTCTGGGCCCTTGAGCAAGGCCCTTAACCCTCAGTTGCTCAGTTGTAAGTCAATCTGGATAAGGGTGTCTGCTAAATGCCGTAAATGTAAAGTTATCTTTCCCTAAACTGGTTCCTGGCCTTCACTGGTCATGGTGATGTTACAGGATAATGATCCAGGCTACAACAGCAAAAGACTCGGCCTTCCCTCAATCCCTGAGATTCCCCTTCGCTGCTATGTTTTAAAGAAAGAACCCAGAGAACTTAACCAGAGCGACGTACATTCCTCAAGGGCCCAGCACAAGTAGCTTGGCGTATTGATACAGTAACTGTACAGAAAATCTTTACAAACGGTTGGTAAATAATGGTATAAATCGGTAGACAGGCGTTAGTGAGCTGTCCGGGTCATGGCACCAACAATGAGTTAGGAACCAGGAAGCTAGTGTTCATCAACAGACTCTAATGTTTATTGATGACGTTATGGTTTGAAAAGTCTTCAGATGTGTGTTTATTTTTTTTTATTTTATATAAACAATGTAAAGTAATATATTACAATATATAAATATAAAAAGTAAAGAGTCCGGTGCGGGAAGCTTACAGCTTGTTCTATAACGTAAGTGACAACAGGAACTCGCTTGTTGTAATATAAAAATGATGAGGTGTGTTTTCATTATTTTTTAATCACTGGCAGATTGCTGTCGTATAAGTAGAATAACCGTGACGCGTTGCGCTTTCGAGATGTCCGAGCCGCCGTCTCTCACAGTCGCGTTGTCAACAGGAAGTTGTGTACGGCTCTCAGGGGATGATTTACGGTGGCTCTGAAGGGCCACTTCACAAAGGTGTTTCCAGGAATTCTGCTCCTCCCGTGAAGGGTCACTAAATCTGAGTCGTGCACACAAAGGTTTAACACCAATCAGAGGTGTTGAAACGGAGTCGGGTCAGTGACCTCGCGTCGCCTCGGACGCTTTTTACTGGAACGAGTCAAGTGCATAAAGTTATAAACTCAAAGCGGAGCACTACACAGACCCACTACACTGACCGAGATTGTGCTAGAGGAAAAAAAAAACAACAGGCTTAGAGTCAGGTGCAAAAGTTTTTACACCCTTTCTCCAGTTTACAATTAATCCCCAAGGAAAAATACCAAGAAATAGTGAAGATTTTCACTGTCTTCTTACTCTCAGTTCTAATCTCATTACTCTCCAGATCTGATCTCATTACTCTCCAGATCTGATCTCATTACTCTCCAGATCTGATCTCATTACTCTCCAGATCTGATCTCATTACTCTCCAGATCTGATCTCATTACTCTCCAGATCTGATCTCATTACTCTCCAGATCTGATCTCATTACTCTCCAGATCTGATCTCATTACTCTCCAGATCTGATCTCATTACTCTCCAGATCTGATCTCATTACTCTCCAGATCTGATCTCATTACTCTCCAGATCTGATCTCATTACTCTCCAGATCTGATCTCATTACTCTCCAGTTCTGATCTCATTACTCTCCAGTTCTGATCTCATTACTCTCCAGATCTGATCTCATTACTCTCCAGTTCTGATCTCATTACTCTCCAGATCTGATCCAACACAACAGGGAAAGCTGTTTTCACTAATTTGCACTGTTTGAACATTTTTTTTCTGTTATCTGTACCTTTTTTTAACATGCTTTTGTCACGTGTCTTCTGGCTATAAATCAATTATAAATATTTTATTTTTTATTTATTTTTTATTTTTTTAAGATTAGTCCTGGTGTGTACAAAATTTTGCACTCAACTTTAACATCTATAAGTGAACCAAAAACAACAATAATACTGATAATAATAATAAATATTAATTAAAAATAAATACATTAAAAAGTAATTCATATAATTTTATTTTTTTACTCAATATTCCACATAATAATTAAGTAAAATCTTAATGGGTTTTTTTTTCAGTTGCAATTGTAATGTTTATTTCATTATATGTTTTTATACCAAGATATTCAATAAATTAGAATTTATTTTTCCTTCATTTTTAATTTACTTTATTTAAATTTTACAATAGAAAAATAAGAAACACATTATTTTATCATTCATATCAATTTATTTATTTATTTTATCACTTTTTTTTTTTTCATTGAAATGGACTTTTTTTTTTTATTTCATAATCGTTACATTTCGCTTCATTATAATTATCAGTCCGTCCGTCAGGAGGGTGGAGATTAGGGTTGCAAAGGGGCAGAAAGTTTCCGGTAAATTTCCGGAAACTTTCCACGGGAACTTAATCTGGGGAATTTTGGAAATATTCAAAATTGGAAACTTTACGGGAATTTATGGGAATTTACGGGAATTTATGGGAATTTACGGGAATTTATGGAAATTTACAGGAATTAATTGGAAATGTATATAAACTATATCATATACAAACATAAACACTTTGTTTGGTCATAAGCAGACACGCATGCAAGGTCACACAAATTTTAAAAATGACGTCTTGACTGATTTAATTGTAAGTAGAACTTTAATTGATTCTTTCATTGAGTAACACAAAAGCATAATAAACATTATTATGCCTGTAATAAACATAATAAACGTCATAATTGTAATAAACGTTATTTTATAGAGGATTTTTTTTATTTCGGGGGGAGTGAGTGGGGGGGAGAGGGTCATCAAATGATCTGTGTATGTGTAACCCTCCTAATTTACTGCTTATTAAGAGTTAGTAAGGTAGTTATTAAGTTTAGGTATTGGGTACAATTAAGAATGTAGAATAATGTCATGCAGAATAAGGCATTAATATGTGCTTAATAAGCACTAATAAATAGCCAATATTCTATTAATATTCATGCTAATAAGCAACTAGTTAAATGACCCTAAAATAAAGTGTTACTGTGCATGTTATGGAAGAATGTACAGTAAGTACCTGCAGGGGGTTTGACCTCAATGGCCCTCCAGTAAGCAGTGTGCTGTGTGCAAGTGAGGAACGCAGGGTACAAATTCAACTTAAATTGCATGAAATCTTGTTGTTTTAAACAAAATTATGCTGTTAAGATTTTTTTTTAACTACATTTAAGTTCCTTGTTATAGGCAACTCTGCATTTTCTTTTTAATTTCCAGTTTATTTCCATATATTCCCGTTAATTCCCACGGAACGTTTCCAGCCTTGAAAATTCCCGGAATTTTGCAACTCTAGTGGAGCTCGATTCATATTTTATTTCAGTGTTTTTTAACGTGAGTTTAACGTGAGTTGTTAGCTTACGGGATGTTTGACGATGGTTAATCTTCGATGTCGTCTTTTACAGACTGACGAACGTTAACATCGTCCACAAGCCTCCTGAATGGACCCTGATTGCCGTCGTTCTGCTTTTAGCGTAAGTCTCTGTTCCTCTGGATTTTGTGAACACGCTTAAATAAAACAAGGTGTCCGAAATACACAAAGGTTAAAAAAAAATAATAATAATAATTCAAAAACCTTATTTATTTATTTATATATATATATTTTTTTTGCAGATTGTTTCTGATGTTTTCGATATTCATGGCTTTGTTTTATACTTAAATCTTTTGAAATGATATATTTTTCATTTTATTTTGTATTTGTTTATTTTGAATCATAGTTAGTTATATTATAGAAATTTTATTAATTTATATAATATATATAACATTGTTGATGCTTCTTCTTCTTCTTCTTCTTCTTATTATTATTATTATTATTATTATTATTATTATTATTAACTTTGAGAAACGATATGACACGCCTCCTTCTGATTGACAGTCCTGCATGCCCCGCCCCCTTCACTGCTACAGGTACACACTGTCCTGAGACTTTGCTCTGAAACCGTAACTCGACAAAACATATTGACTTCAGATCATCGAGTTTGATCTATCAGCTCGTTTGCCTCCGATCAGGATCGAGTTCCTTAATTAGTTTTCCTTAAAATTTCCGTAGTTGTGGAATTTTATTTCAAAATGTTACTGGAACTTGTTCCTTGGCTGATGTGAGCTCAGATTACAGAGCTGAGTTTGGGTTTTGTCTTTATCCGGTGAGGTGCTTTATCGACTGATTGTGGTTTATGGCCACCTTGTGTGTGTGTGTGTGTGTGTGTGTGTGTGTGTGTGTGTGTGTGTGTGTGTGTGTGTGTGTGAGAGATGGAACAACAGCTGGAGTGCAGGACTGTAAGGAAATCAGGGATTGTTTTCTCTGCAGGAACACCCACTCAGTAAAGCCATTACACCTAAATGTGTGTGTGTGTGTGTGTGTGTGTGTGTGTGTGAGATTAGCAAGTTGCTTTCTTGATTTTAATCACACAGATAAAGATATGTACACAAGCATATGCAATATTATGAATGAAACTTTTACAATCCTGTTTTACGACTTGAACTTTATTGGAATTTTG
>NC_083460.1:2081953-2106953 GCF_030014155.1 Tachysurus vachellii | reverse complement strand
ACACACAAACACACTCTTACATTAAACACACTAACACATAAACACACTCTTACGTTAACACACAAACACACTCTTACGTTAACACACTAATACACAAACACACTCTTACGTTAACACACAAACACACTCTTACGTTAACACACTAATACACAAACACACTAAAACAATAAATAACTCACTAACATTATTCTGTTTGCTTTTTACTGAATTCTTATTTGTTGTCATTTCACACTGAAGGTGGAAAAAGTTCTGACATGATTTTGTTTTTATTATTTGTTTGTTTGTTGTTTATTTTATCACATTAACCTGCCATTTAAACACCAGAGTTGTGTAGACTTGTTATATCCATTGTGTATTTATATATTTTAGAGAAGGAGAACATCTGTCCATTATTATCATTATTATTATTATTATTATTTTGTGTCCCATGAACACACTCGGATGTGAAACTTCGTGACTGTAATTGTTGGATAAAGTTACCTGTGTGGATGAAGGTGTGTTTCTTCATGTCAGATTTCTGGTGGAATCTCTTGCCGCAGTATTGACAGGGATACGGCCGCGTGTCCGAGTGGATCAGCAGGTGTGTGGACAGAGTGGACGACCTCTTAAAGCTTTTTCCACAGATTTTACAGCTGAAAATCCTCTCCTGTCAATCAACACACACAAGACAGGATTAGTTTATAGATGCACTTTGCTTCCATTCCATGTTTATTATTATTATTATTATTATTATTATTATTATTATTATTATAAATTATAAGACGTTGCGCTTAATAAACAAGCCCCGCCTCCAGACACCGTCATCCTCAGAGGATGTTTGATTAAAGGAATATTTTGGTGTACTCAAATGTAATCGCTCGTCTAAGTCGGGTTTGGTGTCTGATCGTTTTGAGTTTTCACAGAAAAGCACCACGTGATGTCAGACGACCAATCAGGATGCAGCTTGAAGGAACAAGAATGAAAATCCAACATGGTGGACAGAGTGTTGGTAAAAATAACTGGTCTTGATAGTGAACGAATATAAAGAGCACAATGATACTAAATAAGTCGTGGCATTTTCACGTCGATACTGTAACGCTGTATTGTAACTAGAAACAATAAACTTGCACGTTTTGGGACGTTGGTTGGACATTGAGACGTTGGTTGGACGTTAAAACGGTCCACATTGGACACATTTCAAACTCATTTCCATACTTAGACTAAATGTTTTTAAGACTCGGAGCTTGTGAAGTTATCCAGAGTTTGTGTAAAGAAAAAGTCTAGCATTGTAACAGTCTTAATGTAACCTTAGGCTCCGCCT
This sequence comes from Tachysurus vachellii, assembly GCF_030014155.1. Lineage (NCBI taxonomy): Eukaryota > Metazoa > Chordata > Actinopteri > Siluriformes > Bagridae > Tachysurus > Tachysurus vachellii. The sequence continues at coordinate 2,105,653 of NC_083460.1, read as the reverse complement.
CCCAACGTTTGATAGTAAAATTGTAGCAGAAAGCAGGATGCTGCAGGAAAAAGAATGAAGGTTTGGTTTGAAGGTGAATGTGTAAATACAGACTGCTTTCCTGAGTAGCATTAGCAGGAAGAACCACAGCATTAGTGGGAAACTTCAGGCACCAAACATGGCTGACGAGGAGGTAAATAGACATCGGTGTAAAGCTTGTCGGATGCCACATATATCACGTGACAAGCAAAGATTCTTAATGATTTGAAATATAAAAAGCGTTTTTTATTATTTTTGTATCGCTGTCGTGTACAATCTTGATATGGTATTGTATGTTATTGTATATGAAATGAGATCGTTTCCATACTTGCGAGTGGACGACTTTGTGCTGTTCCAAACTCACGGCGTGACCGAAGGTTTTCCCACACATCTCGCAGGCGAAAGGCCTGGTGCCGCTGTGTGAGCGCCGGGCGTGGACCTCTAAGCCATGAGGCGTAGAAAACACCTGGATCAGATACCAGACAAAATCAGATTTTGCTGCCAAAGAGAACGACACACAAGCAAGACGAACATTAGGAAACGCCGTACCTTAGCGCACTTGACGCACGTGTAAGAGCCGTGTGATTGCAGCCTCGTGCACAAGACATCAGGGTGCGATTTGAACTCTGCGTTCTGAGGAACGGTCTTGAAGTCAGTGTAATATCCTTGTGCGCGGCTCTTCAGGAGATCCGTAGCCAACGAGCTGTACTCCTCCTGAGAGAGCCCTCGGAACGAGGACTGACTGGAGAAGAAGGCCTCGGTGATCCTCTTTGTGGAGTTGTAAACGCCAAGGGACGGCGTCTCACGCGCCACGTGACTCCGAGGAAGCGGTCTGACCAGGCGTCTGAGCTCCGAACGACCGTGACTCCAGGCGCAGGGTCGGAAGGTCAGGTCGAAAGGCTGGACATCATCTGGTGACGATAACGGATATTCATCCACATCTGCACAGAAAACAAAGGAATAGTTTGTTAATATTCTGTTCATACTGTAAATAAATATGAAGTTTATATCTACATCATCAAGTAATGAACTGATGAACAATTTGTTTTAACCAGATTCAAAAATGTGTGTATTCACTGATATGATGAATATTTTTTTTTTCATGAAATCTTTCATGTAACACGTATGGAAGGAGTCTCCAGTGCCAGCAGTTCAGAGTTTTCCGGTTTCTCAGTAACATGACAAGCTACCTTTTATTTATTAAATAAATATAACATAGTAAATCTACATTTATTAAACTATAAAAAGATCAAAATGACACTAAATACATAAAATAGCCAAAAATCTTTAAAAAAAAAAAATCGACAAATTTACTTTAAATCATCACATTACATCATTACTGATTATCATTTCCTGTAACATCATGACATAAAATGATTTATTTATGAAATATATACCGTTTTACTGCACCAGGGTTGCCAAGCTGAACCCAAATTTCCTGCTAAATTTGATCTGTTAGTAATGACAATGAGCTCGTAGACCGAAATACGTCTTTAGGAGGAGAGTTTAAATGATATCATTAGACACACCGGGTTGCTGCTCGTGTAGGACTTTGGTGTGTGTTGTACCTGGAGAAGAAGATGTGGATCTGGGTCTCCAGACTGTCTCCTCGATCTCGGCGGGCGGATCACACACACTTCCCTCACAGCTGAGCGGAGAGTGCTGAGCTTTAAGTTCGGCCGTACACACTGCGCTGCCTTCAGGTGAATATCGACCTGCTCCTTTATTCACTTCCTCAAAGCAGTCAGACTCGGCCTGGATCTCTGCACAATCACAACTTCAATGTACATGCTGCAAATATCTAAAATGTGTGTCTAAATGTGCTACATTTGGAAAATTAGCAAGATAATTTTGTAAATTAGCTCGATTACTTACAGTAGCTAGCTTGCAAATCAGCTTGTTAAATCACCTAATTTAGCTATCCAGCTAGCAAGGTGATTTATTTTTTCAACTTCGCTTATTAAATTAGCTAGCAAGCTGCCTCCTGTTTGTAAATCACCTGGTTAATTTAGCTTGCTAGTTACTTTTGTTGACGTAGCTTACGTGATTTAGCGTTCTTTCAAACAGGGCTTTTAAGCATTAGCGAACTAGCAGGTCAAATTCTGGGTCTTTCAGGGTTTGAGTTAGCATAAAATTTATTTATCTAACAGCTAATCCCACAGGATTGTGTATGATGAACCTGTGGTAAGATCTTTAATGGGTTAAAATTTTTAACATTTTATTCTTGAATACTCGAGAATGTTTAAAAGCTTTTCGTTTTAACGGCTTTTGCCACCATACGAATGTTTTTTTCACCCTGTACTTTTTCTACTTATGTGTTCCTGAATATGGTCCTGGATGAAGAACCTCCTGTGCTGCTAGTTTAAGCTATAAGGATGCTGCTAGCTATCAGATTAGCATTGTTCCACCTGTGTATCTAAATCATCACAGTCTCCTGATGTAACACTGTAGGTGTGGCCTAAAGTCTGACCTGAACTGAACTTACAGCATCGTTCTTGTTGTTTCAGGACAACATGAAAGAACGTCACACACTAAACACTAAACACACCTGATTGTGGTGTAAAGCGTAAACGTGTACCGCCGAATGATCTTAAAGGACGTACCTGTGTAGGTGTGTGTCAGCAGAGCATCGAGTCGGATGTAGTCGTCCTCCAGGCTGCGAGGTTGGTGGTAGCTGTGAGCACGTTTGCTCTTCACTAAAAATGACCTCGGCATGTTCACTCTCAGGTTCGAGGGTCTGAGGAGAGTTAGAAATGTGGTGATTAGTCACCTTTAGGGGTCCAAGCATTTTTATTTTTTACTACCGTTGTGCTTATTGTGCATAAGTAAAGCTTACAAATATTTCATCCGCAGTTAAAACCATCAAACTGAGCTGAAACCTGGTCACTATTATAACCTCCTGAAACCTTTCCGTCTCTGTCCGAGCTTCAGCTGAAACTTTATCAGCCACGCATCAATGATGCAGACGCACACCAGCGACACGACACACGACAGACTGCTAACGAGGACGCAGCTACTCCATTACACTCCGGCTATAATACACTCATTAATACTTAATACTCCATTCAAGGCTAGTATTCATAAGGAAATGCTTCATGATGCTTCGTACAGACTGAGCGGAAAACAAAGCCACACAGAGCTGAAATCATCCTTCATACATCTGATATAAAGATATATAGACCTACATAAGTCTGACATAAATAGTTTATTCTTCATCGTGTCTTCCTGTTCATAAGGAAAACGTCATGCATAAACTGACACAAATCTGACTTATGCCTACTTAAACCTAAAAACAAACCTACATTTATATAATAAAACCTTCAGAATCTTTCAGAATATAAACCTACATAAACCTGACACAAGGCTACATAAATCTGCTATAAATCTGCAAACTAAAATCTGCTGAAAAAAGATTTTCAGTTACGTCACATCGTGTCTTAGTTATGTATTATATACAGACCTGCACATATCTTACACCACACCCACACACACACACACACACAAATCTACCATATAAATTTCTATTTTAATTTCACATCCAAAATAAACAGACGGCACGTCGGTGAATTGGCCTCCATAAAATCATTGCTCATTTTTCTCTGAGCTCAAGGTCTGAGGATTTCAATAAATGTGAGAAAAAAGTTTGGTGTCGCAGCTGGAATGGGGAAAGTGTACATACACCCACACACCCACACACACACACACACACACACACACATATACAGTACACACACACCAGAAAAACAGCATGGAATTAACACAGCTGAACTGTACATAGTGTTGAATTGAACACGTCAGATTTAAAATTTCCACCTAATAATTTTTTTTTTAATTACAGCATTAAACACTAAAAGACTCAACACTACAGAGTATTCTAGGTGTTTGTTTACCTGCATACGTTAATTTAACACTATACGACTATCCTGAGAAATCAGACATTTCACATACATGTCGTATCGAATGTGATCACACATGAAGGTCAAAGATCGCATTGTATTCTCATGTAAAACACGTGGAATCTCAGGAAAAACAAAAAGCACACTTTCTACATGAGAAAATATATAAAATACATATGTAAAAAAAATAATAATAAATTAGATAAAATAAAATACATGAAATACATAAATCATGTGGAAAAACACACAAAAATTAAAAAAGTGTGCAAAAATTAACATGTTTTGGGGGGAATCACATGAAAAAATGTGAAAATGCTTAAAGAAAAAAGGTTTGTATGAAATTAATTCAATGAAAAGAAATTCCTTGATTACTTAATGTAACACTATTTGATAAATCGACTCGTGACAACAAAGGAATCACGATCAAATGTGAAAAAATAAAAACACACCCAACATTTGTGAACAAAATTCTAAAAGATACCACAATAATACGTTCCTTTAAATCAATAAAATTCATTTCATTTGATTCAATAGGAAATACAGCAGCATGAAATCCAGTAGGTCAAAAGCTTCAGCTGAAGTTCACGTCAGAAAATCTGACCTTGATGTGTGATGACCGTACTGTATCTGATCCCCTGTGACTTTCACACACAATCGTAAACTCGAGACTAAGTCCTTCACGTAAAACAGTCATGAGGCGAGAGAGCTTTGCTTTACAAACTCTTCGCTAACATGCTGTGCAGAAAAGCATCTCAAAACACGTGGAATCTCGGTGTGGATGAAGTTCAACAGCAGAAGACCACATCGTGGTCCACGCTTGTCGGTGTGAACAGGAATCTGAAGCTACAGCAGATGCAGGAGCTCAAAACTGGACAGATTTTTACAAGAAACATCTTCTGAACTTTATCCTTAACTATTACTCCTTAACATCTCCTGTGTGCTCCGAAGCACGGTACAGTTACTTCCTGGATTCTTCTTCACTATTTATAAATAATATTAAAAAATACTTAATAGAACAAATCTACAGAATAGAAATAAAGAACTCAATTGTGTTTAACTGCAACTTAAGTTATTATATACTATAGTAATAAAGTTAATTACCTCTTATTTATGCCCAGAACTCTTCAGACGCATCATGGCATTGTTCAATAATCCTGAAAGAGTTCATCCTACACTTTTAGGAGTTAGTTCTACTCTTTCTCTTTTTTATTTGCTGTATAGAAAAATATTTTCACAACCTCTTCATCTTCCTGCATCATGACACAACAAAGAACAATTAATAATCCGTAATAAAAGCCTAGACACGTTCACACGCAGGACGCACACGCACTAAACACTAAAAGTGTGTGTGTGTGTGTGTGTGTGTGTGTGCGCACCCACCTGTTGCCTCAGTGCGCGCGGTGCCTGGTCTGAACGCGCTGCTGCTGTAGCGCACGCTTTAAATATCGCGGCTGAACTTCCTGGAGGAGGTTTAAAAGGCCCAAAGCTGCAGATCTGCAGGTACACACACACACACACACACGCGCGCGCGCACACACACGCACACACACGCACGCACGCACGTTTGAGGACCAGTGGGTGAGGATCTGGATGCTATAAACTGCACGCGCCTTCCCGTTATAGATGCATGTGATCATACGGAAACGCCTCGTGCTATAATCATCCTGAATCACATCAAGATTTTTATTTAAGGTTCTGCACAGGAAGATTTTCATATTTGGCCCCTCGTAGGATTGCATGCAATTATTGTAGCAGGATTTAAAACACGCACGCACACACACACACACACACACACACACACCTTCCAAATTGAGCTCTTGTGTTCTGCAGCCCACAATCTTTTACCTCAGCCATTATTTTTAATATCTGTAGACGTTTAGAAAACAAGGTGTCGTGTAGGACCCCGAGGGGCCCTGCGTCAGAGCCCTTTATCAGAGGATTTGCTTTGAAAAAGGATCAACATACTATTTAGAAAACTTCGTGGAACCCTTAAGACGAGCTCTACAGAAAAAGGTTTCCTTTTTTTTTCTTGAAGCAACTTTTAGTTCGAGAAACTAGAATTCATGTTTTTGGAAACTTCTAGGAAGAACAAATATACAGTTCATCTAGTGCCCTAAATGTTTCAGGTTCTTTTGAGAAAATCTGGTGCTATTGGCTATCTTCTACGAACTTCTTCTTGTTCTTCTTCAGAAACTGTTCCACATTCCACACTTTTTGAAAACTAGAACTCGGAGAGCATGTAGAAGACTTTTATAGCTTGAACCTTGGCATGTTTTACCCCATGTTGTTAAATTCATTCTGCAAAACAGTCGTTAGATAAAAGGAAGGACTTATTTCATGGCCCTTGATGTTCTTCCGGTCTGCGAAGTGTTTGTTTGGTTTTTTTGCGGTATAACTTTAGATGAGTGTGTGTTTGTTATATTCACCTATCTCAGGCGTCATCAGGCATGAAGGCAGGATAAACCCTGGACGGAGTGCCAACCCATCACAGGGCACACACACACACACTCTCATTCACTCACACACTCACACACTACAGACAATTTTCCAGAGATGCCAATCAACCTACCATGCATGTCTTTGGACCGGGGGAGGAAACCGGAGTACCCGGAGGAAACCCCCGAGGCACGGGGAGAACATGCAAACTCCACACACACAAGGTATAACCACTAAGCCACCGTGACCCCCCTGTTTGTTATATTATTCAGCTTAAACAGGCCAGAATCCACAGTGAGAGGTTTTTTTTATGTTGTTATTATTTTAATCTGTTCCTTTTTTATGTTAAATAAAATGGGATTCTGTAATGTTAATCGTTACGTGATTGATACCAATAAAAAAGACTTTGCAAAAAACAAAAAGTTCCACATTTCATTTAGTGCATTAAACAGTTCTTGGGTTTGCTGCTTCAATGGGCATCGTGGTGTTGATTATTAATAGGAAAAAGAGTCAGACTCTGTGGTTCTGAGGCTGTAGACGCTTCAGTCTGTGTGGGGTCTTGAGGCGACGGCTAAAGGCAGCTAAGAGACAAACTGGAGTCAGCAGCGACGATTCTGCGTAGGATTTAATCAGACAAACCACACCGATCTGTACAGAAACAGCAGATCTGAGAATTTTAGCAGAAAGATGATTTACACCACATCGAGCCAAGATGAGGATGATGTCTACAGAGTGTTTTCTGCTTGTTTTGTCTCACAGAATACTTTAAAATGACGACAGCGATGATTAGTCTAACAGGATCAAATAACACTTGGGTTCTGAGGCCAAAATCTGGTGCCTTGGTGATTATTTTTAATATATGCACATTTTTAGGAAGCAAGAATTCATCTAGGACACTTGGGGAACCCGTGTTAGATATAAGTAATGTTTCAGCGCTAGTAAAGAACAGCGCTGGAAAAGAATTTTATGTCAGACGGTCCAGAATATAAATCTTAATGATGAACAGAAATTGTAATCAGGCCAATTCCTATGGAATAAAAAAAGATTAATAAATAAGTCAGTAAATAAATTAACAAATACACACATATGAATGTGCTGTTACACAAACTGAATCAACTTTTTGGGGTGGAAACAGGAAATGTGCTTCATCACACCATCTGCTTGACACACAGGACACACTTGTGCTCTTTAGCCAGAATTTTATATTAGATAAATTACTGGATAAAAAAAACATATGTTACATTTCACCAACATGCACATTGGGTATTTTACAGGGGATCTGAAATTTAGGACCTCCACACATCAGAAAGTGCCAGAAACAGATCGGCATTTACTTCGTTTGTGAAACGTATGAATGAAGAGTCATTGTTCAGCTAATCTGTACGTTAAAGCCCGGTGTAACGAGCTCCAGCCGTACAGTGCGAACGTTCGCCAAGAGGCAGAGGATGTAAACATGACGTCATTAATGGCTTGCATCAGTCAGAACAGGAAACCAAAGCTGCTCTGAGAGAATAAATGCTATCACTGCAGCGAGAGCTCAGACCTCAGCATGTAAACTAGCTCACACACACACACACACACACACACACACACACACACACACGTACAGAGCAAGGGTTGATGGTAACTCTTCTGCGCTTTAGAGGATACGTGATTTAAATAGCAGCACAGAGTCTCTGTGATAAGACATTGAGGTTTCTGCGAGCTGAAAGATGGACTGACAACGTGAGAAATGTGCAGCGAGAGAAGCAAAGTTATTTAAACAGCTCTAAATATGAACGCAGCACCGTTTAGTGAGACGTTTAGAAACTCAAACACACACATGAAGAAAACAGAGATGTAACAAACTAGCAGTGTGTGTGTGTGTGTGTGTGTAAAACAGTGTTGTGTGCTTACAGGATAATAATCACTAAGGACGGGGAGGTGTGACGAGGCTCAGTTCAAAGCGCTTAAATGTGACGTCTAACAGATAAAAAGTAGGATGTCATGCTTTTACAAAATAAAATAAAAATTTGTTGAGGTGTAAGAATTAACGTAGTGGAACATCCGGGAAACAAGTGAGTTCCTGTTCTCACTTACGTTATAGCAGCTATAAAGAGGCGATCCTGAGAAACCACGAAGCGTAACCTCCTCTGTCCTGAAGATATCAGAAAACTTTTTAGCCCTGACACTGGAGACTCCTTCCATAAACATGAAACAAGCACCTACTTATAGAAATCACCAACTCTTCACCAACCATCCATTCATTCATTCTTTAATTAGCTGAGCCAGCTGTTGCTATAGTAACCGTAAGCTAGCATTACAGTACAGCGAGCTGCTGTTAGAGACCGATCACGGTCCAGAATTCCACAATGCGTTAACTGAACGTATTTTAATGCAAGAATTTCACATATAATTTATAGTTGCACTTGCTAACAGACTGAGATAAAGCGTTCTCATGGTGTTCGTCTGGAGGAACTGTTAAAGAATGGATGTTGGGGATGTTGAGTTTCTATCGTCATGGATTCTAAACAGAAGATTAGATTAGATTAGATTAGATTAGATTAGATTCAACTTTATTGTCATTACACATGTACAAGTACAATGCAATGAAATGTAGTTTAGGTCTAACCAGAGTGCAATAGTAGCAAGTGCAGGACATGAGTTATGAGTGTTTACATGAGTTAAATAAATTAAATAAAATGGTAATAGGGAAGTAATTTACAGATAAACAGAACAGACTTATTTGAACACCAGGAAACATTAATCATCAAATAAATGCTTAAAAATCCTTCAAGGAACCCATGGACCAACTGGAACCCACTTAAAAAACAACGAGAAGCTAAATGCTAATCTCCTGACTGGTTCTAGATATTAAATGGTTCAGGTTTCTTTGATAATTAAGAGAGATTTCTTTCTGAATGGAAAACACTGATATATATTTTTACAATAAAGGTTACTTTCATGACAAAACCGACTCTTTAAAAATTCTTTTTTTATGCAGATGAGGCAAACTTACAGATTAACAGTGAAGTTTGTTCATGTTATAAAGTGAAGAGAAACAGCATCAGGGAAATGTAGCGTGACGCAATTTAGCAAACTAAGAGTAAACATGACATCTTTGTCCTGGCCTAGTTATAAATAGAGTTTTATTTTTCAACAGAGAAATGGAGGGAAGCTTTCGGATTGAAACGGTTCGAGTTTGAGCCGTGAGTTTATCAGCTCCAGAACGTTGGAGTCTGAGGTCAGCGTCTCTGAGGGAACCCCAGTGCTCAGTCGAGATAGGGAACGATTTACGGCACAGGAATCTGAAACCGCAGGACCGTTCTCTCTCTCTCTCTCTCTCTCTCTCTCTCTCTCTCTCTCTCTCTCTCTCACTCTCTGTTTGTCTGCATGGTGCAAAACACACTTCAGTAAATCACTGGGTTAAAGTGAAAAAAGGCAGCATCAAAATAAACTATTGGGTTTGGTTAAAAGCTTCTGAGAAAACGGAGTGAAGAACCATAACTATTACTACAACCAATAACTCCACATAGCAACCGTAAATGTTTTCATTGTAAAATAGTTTACAGTTTACCTACAAAAAGTATATTCAGCAAAATAAAAGATAAAAAAAACACACAAGGTGAATTTTTTTTTGTTCTGAAGCTCTCAAGACTACGTTACCTCGTGAGGTCAAACTCGCTCCGGGGGTGTGAAAACTTTCGCATTTGACTATACAGCAAAACAGACGCAAACAAACTCTGTGCAGAATTAATTCGACAACCTGAGTGTGAATTTTAACACTTACTACTGAAAACAATAGGAGGGCAGTAACTCTGACGAAGGAAATATTAATCATTTTCACATTTTAACACAGAATTAATCATTCAAAGAAATGCTAAAAAGAATTCTTTTTTACAAAATATCAAAAAAATAAAAATTCAAATTAAATAAAAATGTAATAAAATCATTAAATAACAAGTTATTTTTAACCCACAGTCCTAATGATTGTAAACGCAAAACTTAATATACTGTATGTTTTACTATTAATAATATTATAAAAATTAAATAAATAATAAAAATAAATAACACCACATTTATTATGTCAAATAAATAAATAAATAAATAAATAAATAAATATAATTATTCAATATAATCAGTAAATAATTAAGTAATGAAATAATTAGAATTCAATTATTACATCATTAAATTACAATAATTAATAATTAATCATTTAAATATTTTATTCGGTATTTTTTTTAAACCACAGCCAGTCTTTATATTTCAGAATCTGAGCTTGTTTACTTGTTCAGCTCTTGCTGTAGTAATAAATCAGGCAGTCGGTATTCGACTTCTGGAAGGCAGCACTGCATGAAGCAGCAGTAAATGAGGGGTCGTTTATTTTATTTATTCTTTTCTCCTCCCAATCAGCTCGACTCATCGTGACCCTTTGAACAAGAGCTTCTGGTTGTAAATCTTACAAACGGCTCAAAGCCACAAATCTTGTGCAGCCTGACGTGTTGAGAGGCTATTGTGCAGCTCTCACTCTTCTCTCTCTCTCTCTCTCTCTCTCTCTCTCTCTCTCTCTCTCTCTCTCTTGTTCTCTGCTTCATTAAGTTTCACTGAGCTGATAACTGCATATGTCTATCAAATACATTGCCATGGCAACAGTAACTGATGCCACCACCCTGTTTTATTCCTCACTTTAACAACATAATGCAATTTCAGAAACTATGCATTAAAAAGTAATAGCTTGTAATTCCATAGAAAAGGGAATATATTTTAATTTATTATTATTATTATTATTATTATTATTATTATTATTATTGTTGTTGTTGTTGTTGTTGTTGTTGTTGTTGTTGTTAATAATAATGCTCAAATAATATTATGTATAACTTAATAAAGTCTGATTAATATAAAATGTATTATCTGATAAACAACAGAAAAAGACAAAGTGCTCCTTCAACTGTAATGAATCCTGGTGGTAGAACTTATCTGCCCTTTCCTGCAACTGATTATTCTCCGAACTCACTGAGGTGCTGCAGCGAGTGGTTTTGGTTTGTGAATCAGAGTTTGCAGGACTGGAAATTGCTGGATGGAAAAATAAAAACCAAACTCTGAGGCCTTGTCACAGGAAAGCTTCGAGCTTGTAGCGTGTGAGAAGTGTGGTCAAGCACAATGATAAGCAAGGCTAAATTTATATTCAGCCTCAACTGTGAGTGAAGTGAAAGAAATCGTGAACTTCTCTAAAGCACAGAGTCTCTGCGGGTGTGTAAGTTTGGAATAGAAACAGCGGTTGAAGAATGTTAACAGACATGGAGATTAAGAAGAATTTTTTTTTTTTGAGAAGTGATTTACTAACTGATTTACTAAGACTTGTGTTTAGCTTTGGCTGTTTTAAAAGTGCTTTATAAATAAAGTATTATTATTATTATTATTATTATTATTATTATTATTATTATTATTATTATTATTATAAGTGAAGGACAAATGCATATTTAAACCACCGTCAGACTAGATGTGGATACAAGATGCTTGGCTTGGGCTTGCAGACCAAAGAACGGTTGAACAGAAGCTCCTAAATGTGCAGAAACCACATGTTAAGTGAATCTCATGATGGACAGAAGACACTGGTTTGTGGAAAGCCCCATGAAGAGAAGTCCTGCAGAAGCCCAGTGTGAGGCCAAAAGCTTCTGGTTAAGCAGAAGTCACATAAGGAAGCTACTACCTGAGCAATGGACCCTGGTTGGGTAAAGCCCTATATTGATTAGGAGCTTCTGTATGGGCAAAGGCTTTACCATGCTTGGCAGAAGCACTATATAAGGCAAAGTTTCATTGATGAGAAGAAGCTTTCCAACCCAAAGTCAAAGAAGAATCAAAAACACTTGACTGGTCAAAGGACCCTGGTTGGGTAAAGCCCTATAATAAACAGGGACACTTCAATGGTCAAAGACTCGGGATGGATAAAGATCACAAGTTTGTGGAAACCCCCATGATGACAAGTCTGTCTGTGAGTTGAGGCCTAATATGAGACCAGAAGCTTACAGAACGACCTTGGTTGGGTAAAGCCCTATGACAGACAGGCAACATCTCAGGATTGGCAGCTGCTCTTAATATAAGAAAAATCCAATGTCCATCAAAATGGCCAGTAACTCAGTGTGAGGCAAAGTCTCAAGATGACCAAAAGCTTCTGGATGGGAAAAGTCCAAAACATCAGGCTATTTGGCTGAAGCCCTACTATGGACAAAAGTAACAGGAATTAGCAGAGCTTCTGGATCGGCAACATCTTGTGATGGGAAGACTCCTCGTTTAAATCTGTAATATGAGTATTTTGGTCTGTGATACCTAGCTGTACATACGAGGGGAAAAAACAGCAATTATGAGAGCGTAAATGTCTAATAGAAGCAGCATGTAACAGATGAAAAGGAACAGTGATACAGTGACTTAATTTGTTCAAGGGAATGACAAATGAAGGTTTGGTAGTGTTCATGTGGATTTGTAAATGAAGTCTTAAAACACACCCAGACACCCAGTGAAGTTCATCTGATGTATTGCAGACCAACCTCCATGTTGGGCAGAATCTCCTGAAACATGTCACCCATCCATTTGGTTTGTTCTTCTACTGCTGCTTCTGATCTGACCCTGGGTAGAATGACTCCCTTCATGACTCTCATTTCTTGCTGAATAAACTCATTTGATTCACCTCTCAGAAAGACTCCCAGATATACTACAGAGTGTGGTTATGTTTTTTGTCTACACCAGCTTGTAGGAGTGCTCTACCTAGTTCAGTTCAGAAGGTGTTTATTTATGTGTAAAACAAAATTGTTAGCCTGCAGACACTCATTCTGGAAAAAGAAAAAAATGTAGCATATGAGTTGGTGGTTTTGAAATAGAAGGAGCTTCTGGGTGGGTAAAGACTCATGATGGGCATAAGACCCTAGACTGAGAAAAACCACTGATACCAAAACAATCGAATCATGTAGAGGAGTTCTGTAGGATGTAAAGCCACAATCTCTTCTATGAGATTAATCAAATGAGTCAATACTGCTAAACTGGTAGCTCAAAAGAATGAAAAAATTGAGTCAGGTAAAGTGAATCATGCGATCGTTAGAGCAAATAAAAACTTATGTCCAGTATTTGCAAAAGATGTTTGCATAAAAACAAGCCAATTTCTAGAGAAAATTTTAAATTCCAAACAATTCCAGTGTCTGACTCTGAGCATTCCTGTAGCCAATCAGAAGCCGGTAGTAAGTGAGAGCTAACCAGCATGTGACTATCAGTAGCTGACACACTGAGATATTATCACCACTTCCTGGAGTTTCACCCAACAGGCCAGAGTCACCCACGCCTGTGTTTAATCACACACACACACAACCCCGATTTAGCCCTAAGGAACAGTTGTGTAGGAGGAAGAACCATGTTATTAACCACCTCTGCTGGTTTAAATGAGACAGGGAATGAGGTCACTCTGGACTGTAGCTTTACTTTTAGCTGCTCTTCCTCTAAGATACAGGACAGAGAGATGCACAGACTCGGGTTCATCCAAGTCACTCATTGCATATGTTCTCTCTGGACACGTGTTTTCAGCTTCAGCTGGTTCTAGCGGTCAACAAACAAGGTTAGAGTTAGGGTTCCATTGCTAACTCAGGGGCACTTAGTTTTGCTCATTAGTCAAGCTATAATCTAGGAATTATAAGCTTCATACCATCAGGGTTCGAGTGCTGTTAGAACTTTAGGTCTATGTGTAAAAAGATGTTATGCATTATAAGATAATTAGACTTAATGAGTTTCGTAAACGATATTCGAATGTGTTTATTGTTCTTAACACATAATTTAATTTAATTGGGTTATGGCTCACAGAATATCAAGATTTCACCACTTTAGGACAAATTATACAGAAATTTCAAACAAAAAGCTTGTTTATTATTTTTATGACCAGCAGGTGTCGCTACTCGTGGCAGCTTTACATCATATTATGTAACTTTATTATTATAAAATCTGTAAAAGACAAAATAAAAGATACACAAATGGCACCTTGGGCCTCTTCCCACACCAAAGACGAGGAAAAGTGGAAGTCAAAATGAAAAAATAAAATGTAACATATGAGGCACAGAAGCAGGACGAATGTTAGTATTAAGTGACGATAATAAAAGTGCAACACTGACACTTAGTGGATCGGGTCAAGTATTAGAAGCAGCTCAAATAAATTACAAATAAATAAATAAATAAATAAATAAATAAATAAATAGATAAATAAATAAATAAATAGATAAATAAATAAATAAATAAATAAGAATGATTGTATTCCAAAAATAAAAAGTATCTACAGACAGGAAAAAGAATCTAGAAACTACAAAATATGACAATATGAGTGAATTCCAGATTAAATCCAGTTTTTCAACTAATTTTTATATTTTATATATATTTATTGGTGGAAAGGTGTGTTATTTATATATAATATATATATATATATATATTTTTACCTTCTTGGACAAACTCCTCCTCAGAACTGACAATAAACAACTAAAACAACTAAAACTATAACCGTCAACTTTTTCTTCTTCTACAGCAGGTGATGATTTGTACTGCGCATGCGTGAACTTCACTATACAACTTTATTTATTTATTTATAATTTATATAAATATTTATATATTTATATTTCTTATATTTCTAGAATATATATATATATATATATACTTATATATATATATACGTATATATACGTATATATACGTATATATATATAAGTATATATATATATATATATATATATATATATATATATATATATATATATATATAACTATTAATAAAAAAATACATAAAAAATATTTAGAAAAAATAAAAAACATAAAATAATAATAATATTAATAATAACAAGTTTTTTAAATATATATATATATATATGTATATACATACATATATACATATATACATATATGTATATGTATATATGTATGTATATATATATATATATATATATATATATATATATATATATAGATATATAGATATATATATATAAAGATAAATAAAAATATAGAAATATATATATAAAAAAAATATATAAAATACAGATTATTGTTGTTATTGTTGCTAGTGGTAAATATTTATTTAATTATTTAGTTGTTAATTATTGCAGGTTTAAACACATTTAAAACAAAACACATGAACATATATTTTAAAAACAAAACAAAACAAAAAAACGCTTTTATTTCCTTCTATATTCTATTTAGTTTTAATTGTATATTTATTTATTTATTTATTTATTTATTTATTATAATATTACAGTTCATTTTGTGTGGCCATGTCTTCACGTGAACGTCGCTGTAGTTCTGCTCCACACCACCAGAGGCTACCAGTGCTCACACTTTGGCGCTGTTGTTTTCCCTACTTCCGGCTGCATTTGCTCCGCCTCTTCCTTTTCCTCAGTGCAGCGGGAGCAGTATCGGAGTCAGAAGACTTCAGCTCCTGATTAAAGGAGAAAATAACGATTATAAAATGGTCAGTAATTAAAGCGAACACGCCGCATATGGCGTGTAACACACACTTTGACACGAGACGCACGTTTTCAGCCCGGATGACGTTATAACCACTCGGATGATGGCGGATGTTTTTAAACACGACTCCGTGCTCCGAGTTTCAGTTCAATTAAATTACTGCGTTTCACTTAATATTCTACACGTTTGCTATTTTAATGGGCCATCGTGAATTAAACTATCATTTATTTACGTGTTTATTTATTAATATCTTTTTTATGACGTTATCACGTGCGTGCCTGACGTTAATAACGTGTTTGTTACATTTAATAACGTGTTTATTACATTTAATAACGTGTTTATTACATTAATGTATTTATTACATTTAATAACGTATTTATTACATTAATAGCGTGCTTATTACGTTTAATAACGTGTTTATTACATTATTAACAGATTTTATTACATTTAATAACGTGTTTATTACATTTAATAACATTTATTACATTAATAACGTGTTTATTACATTTAATAACGTATTTATTACATTTAATAACGTGTTTATTACATTTAATAGCGTGTTTATTACATTTAATAACGTATTTATTACATTGTGATGTTTTTTCTCCCCACCCGACTGTTTGTAGGGTTTTGTCAAGGTGGTAAAGAATAAGGCGTATTTCAAGAGATACCAGGTCAAGTTCAGGAGGAGGAGAGGTGAAAAAGTTTATTTTATTATTTACATAAAGAGAAATGTATAAAGTTACAGCATGTGTTACAGTTTTATATATATATATACACACACAGTATGTGATGGTTATATATATATATATGTGTATATACACATGCACACACACAGTATGTGATAGTTATATACACTAATATATACACACACACACATCATGTGATTCAGTTCTATATGAAAGCTAACTCTGCTTCTTTACAGAGGGGAAGACGGACTTTTTTGCCCGTAAACGCCTCGTCATCCAGGATAAAAACAAGTACAACACACCAAAGTACCGTATGATCGTTAGATTCTCCAACAGGGATATTGTTTGCCAGGTGACTTTAGTTAATAAACACTTTAAACATGAGACCTGAAATCTCTTGTGTGCTGGTTAGTGTGATGATGATGATGATGATGATGATGATGATATAAAGTCATGAATGATGTGTGTGTGTGTGTGCAGATCGCATATGCCAAAATTGAAGGCGATGCGGTCGTCTGCGCTGCTTACTCTCACGAGTTGCCGAGATACGGCGTTTCTGTGGGTCTGACCAACTACGCCGCGGCCTACTGCACAGGACTGCTGATGGCACGTCGGGTAAGAGCCGTTCACTGAGTAGAGTAGAACATGTCGGCGTGTTTAAAAGCCCCCCTGACCAGCGCTGTTTGTTGCTGTTCCTCTGCAGCTGCTGAATAAGTTTGGTCTGGATAAGGTGTACGAGGGCCAGGTGGAGGTGACGGGTGAGGAGTTTAACGTGGAGAGCGTCGACGGCCAGCCGGGAGCGTTTACCTGCTTCCTGGACGCCGGTCTGACCAGAACCACCACCGGGAATAAAGTATTCGGAGCCCTGAAAGGAGCAGTGGATGGAGGACTGTCCATCCCACACAGGTTAGGACCAGGGGGTTATACTGTCCATCCCACACAGGTCAGGACCAGGGGGTTATACTGTCCATCCCACACGGGTCAGGACCAGGGGGTTATACTGTCCATCCCACACAGGTCAGGACCAGGGGGTTATACTGTCCATCCCACACAGGTTAGGACCAGGGGGTTATACTGTCCATCCCACACGGGTTAGGACCAGGGGGTTATACTGTCCATCCCACACGGGTTAGGACCAGGGGGTTATACTGTCTATCCCACACAGGTTAGGACCAGGGGGTTATACTGTCCATCCCACACAGGTTAGGACCAGGGGGTTATACTGTCCATCCCACACAGGTCAGGACCAGGGGGTTATACTGTCTATCCCACACAGGTTAGGACCAGGGGTTATACTGTCCATCTCACACAGGTCAGGACCAGGGGGTTATACTGTCCATCCCACACGGGTCAGGACCAGGGGGTTATACTGTCCATCCCACACAGGTCAGGACCAGGGGGTTATACTGTCCATCCCACACAGGTCAGGACCAGGGGGTTATACTGTCCATCCCACACAGGTCAGGACCAGGGGGTTATACTGTCTATCCCACACAGGTTAGGACCAGGGGGTTATACTGTAAGAAGCTGACCTAAATAACACACGTTTTATACAACCTGGAAGATTCGACACGTGATCTACGTATCTCAAGGACTCAGGGCTCTTCTCTGTGTGTTTTAGCACTAAGCGGTTCCCGGGTTACGATCCGGAGAGCAAAGAGTTCAACAACGAGGTTCACAGGAAGCACATTCTGGGCCTCAACGTGTCCGAGTACATGAGCAGCTTGATGGAGGAGGACGAGGAGGCCTACAAGAAACAGTTCTCCCGCTTCATCAAGAACGGCGTCACACCAGATTCGGTAAGAGGAGTAAGCGTGTGTACACACGTGCGCGCACACACACACAGACAGACCCACACACACACACACACACAGCTTCTTGATGATGATCCTCTCTGCACTGATGATCTTCTCACTCAGCTGATGTAACGCAGCGATTTCAAGACGGGGCTGAGAGAAGCTTCAGAGAAATAACAGATTTAACCTCTTCCTGAAAAATGACCTCATTTTTGACCTGTGTGCGTTTTTATTTTATTTAAGAACGAAATATTGTTTTTTAAAAGGATCCCTTAAAGCAGGTACGTCCTCATCAAATACCTCGTACTGACGTTTCCTCTCCGCCGTCAGGGTCCAGTGAGTGTTTTATTGTTGTGGAATTCTGTAAGGAACTAAAATTTAGGAACAAGAAGAAAAAGCTTTAAGTTTTCCAAAAGACTTGGATCATTTTTTTCTCTCTCTTTAAAGTTAAAACTGCTTTAAATTATAAATCTAAATCAACACAATATTGATTGAAACGCTTCAAATATAAGCACAAATATTTCTCCGAGCTCTGATACTGAGTTTTCCCTTAATAACTTAATTAACGACGGCCGTCAATCACCTGAGACACGCTGCACGTTGTCCTGTTAATGCTTCACCTGTGTAGTGTTTTAAAGGGCAGGTGAACGTTTGTTTTTATTTATTTTATTTTTTAGTCTCCTTCAGACATGCGAACAGAGATTTCATTCATTCATTCATTCATTCATCTTCTACCGCTTATCCGAACTACCTCGGGTCACAGGGAGCCTGTGCCTATCTCAGGCGTCATCAGGCATCAAGGCAGGATACACCCTGGACGGAGTGCCAACCCATCACAGGGCACACACACACACTCTCATTCACTCACACAATCACACACTACGGACAATTTTCCAGAGATGCCAATCAACCTACCATGCATGTCTTTGGACCGGGGGAGGAAACCGGAGTACCCGGAGGAAACCCCCGAGGCACGGGGAGAACATGCAAACTCCACACACACAAGGTGGAGGCGGGAATCGAACCCCCAACCCTGGAGGTGTGAGGTGAACGTGTTAACCACTAAGACACCGTGACCCCCCTAACGGAGATTTATTTTCTCTAAATAATAATAAATCTTCTCTTAAATTTCCTTCGTTTGTCGCAGGTGGAAGAAATGTACAAGAAGGCTCACGCCGCTATCCGTGAGAATCCGGTACACGAGAAGAAGCCCAAGAAGGAGGTGAAGAAGAAGAGGTGAGTTCTGGAGCTTTATGGTCTGATCATCATCTTTAACACAGTGTACCAAACACATACCTTTACTGTGACGTTCTGTGTCTCAGGTGGAACCGTGCAAAACTGACCCACGGTCAGAGGAAGGACCGTGTCGCTCAGAAGAAGGCCAGCTTCCTGCGAGCTCAGGAGGCCGCCGACGACGACGAGTAAACACGCGGACCTTCTAACACCGCTCCAAAGAAAACGTGCACCTTTCTCCAAATAAAAAGATTTGGGAAAAGTAACGTCGTGTCCTGGATTCGATTTTTATCACAATGTAGTTTCACTACAGATCTGTGCGTCTGGGGTTTATTTTGCCTCCCAAATCTTATTACTACTGAACAATTCTAACACACGTCACGCAGGTTATCTCGGGGTTCATCGGTTTGACTCGTCAGCAAGTCAAATATTAAATAGCATTGTTTTTGTGTGGAAGGTTTCGGAGCTGTAATAAGCGTAATTATATACAGACGAGTACGTTTTTTATTTATTTATTTATTTATTTATAATTCTCTATGCAGGTTTTATTTCATGGTTCATTTGCTATAGAACTTTTGTAAATAAAACTAAATCTGCGAGATCGTTTTTCAGGTGAAACCGGTTTTAATGTTTTGGGGGTTTTTTTTTTTGAAGAGAGAAATAGTAAAAAAAATCTATTTAAATGATTTAAGTAGAGAAAATAAATTTGTTTATATATTTTTTTTCTATTAAGGAATTTGTTGTAAATGTAGAAAACTTTATTTAAAAAAAAAAAAAAAGGCAGGCACACAGATGCAACAAAATACTTTAATGTGCAAAGTCATGCATTTATATATATATTTTTTTTCTTTCGAAACGAACCTTTTGGTTTTCATCCTTTAACCAGCAGCAGCGATGCTCAGCAACAGGTCGGTCACGTGATGGCACAGAACAGGAGGCGAATACTTCAATTTCAAAACTGTGTCTAACGGAGTCCAGGCATACAACCTGAATGAGATCAGTCTGTTTCTATCTCGGCGTACGGGGGCTGCGGCGTTACTTCTCTTCGGGTGTAAAAGTAGCATGCAGAAGGAGGATCTCAGCACTGATAGAGTGTAAAATACGTGACTTAAAAAGAGATGATCACAGTTTAGTGGTAGAGGTGTGTGTCGGGACTGAGATTCCGTCGTGCTGCAGTTACAGCGGTGTTCGATTTGAGAAAAATCTCACTTCAAGAATTTCTTTTTCTGTGACTTTTTTTTTTACGTAGTGAAGTAGTGAACACGTCGGTGCAAACCACTCAAAATCCCTGAATGCGGCGCAGCTACAGTGTAAAACGCAGATTAGCGATGTGTGATGTCGTAGCGATGGTAAACGTTTTCACAGGTCAGACGTAAAAACTAAAGCGCCGCTGCATCGAATCGATCCAGAGATCAGCGTGGTGTTGTGGGAGACGTAGGAAACCGTCGCTCGATGAGAAAACGGAGCGACGTGATGACCGAAGGAGTCGGATTTCGTCGTCACACGGGGGGAATTTCAAACCAGTCCCGGACGCACACCTCTACTTCATCGTTAGTGCATCTTTAATTAACGGACGCAAAGTATTTAAAAAAAACAACAACCCACTGAATGATCAGTGATCCCTCGTGTATGGCACAAGTGTGTCTTACAAACACATTAGATATGATACTGTCATTATTTAAACTCTCCTGCTGTTAGGGTGCCAATATTTATGCCAATTGTAAGCTCATCGTCATCGTTTTGACTTTAATTCACGTCTCACAGGAGCCGCTGAGATTTTAAATGCAGATTGAAGCTAACGGTTCAATGAGGACAAAAGTAATGGTACCCAATAAAAGGAGAAAGTAGGTGGGGCTGTTCTTACAAGGGGCGGAGTTCATTTCCAGGCTCATTTCCATAAAACTTAACATCATTAAAAACGGCTCCTTGAGTTGCTGTGTCTGAGACTGACAGGTAGGAGGAGAGTTCAAAGAGTGACACTACGTAATTAAGTCAGCATGTGGGATCCGAACCCCCACACAGCGGTACCACGGTGAGCT
Organism: Tachysurus vachellii; assembly: GCF_030014155.1. NCBI lineage: Eukaryota > Metazoa > Chordata > Actinopteri > Siluriformes > Bagridae > Tachysurus > Tachysurus vachellii. The sequence continues at coordinate 2,084,084 of NC_083460.1, read as the reverse complement.
CACAGTGTGTGTGTGTCGTTATGAGTCGATGGTGTGTGAGATTTGTTTCCAGAGCAGCATCTTCAGGTTGTTGAGGATGAGCGAGTGCTCCATCTGCATCTGCTCACCGGATCCCGTGAGCTCCATGCAGGCATTCAGCTGCCTCTCCAGCTCGTCCCGCAGACTCGCAGGTGCCCCCTGCAGCAGGAAGTCCTCCAGCGCACTGCAGGCTCGTGCCAGATTGGTCCGGCTCGGCTCGGGGCTGCAGTGGTGCTCGGCTCTGCGACACGACGCTCTGCAGTCTGCGCTGTACACGCAGTCCGAATCTTCCTGGCACGACCGAGCTCGCATGACGCGTCTGAACGCCTCCTCCGGCACGACGTGTCGTCCGTCTAAAAGACGCAGCTCGTAGCGTTCGGTGTACCCGAAACTTCCCGGCTTCATGTCGCACAGCAGGAAGGAGCCGAACGTCCCGTGGAAAACGTCCTCCACTAGCTCCAGCAGCCCAATGGAGATCTTCGCTTTCCGAGGCCACGACGGAGCGAACAGGTGATCCAGGCCGCGTCCGACCACACCCGTGATCCAGGGTTCCAGCACCGGAGACAGGTTGAGACCGTAGAGCGGCGTGTACGCGACTCGCTCCACCACGTACAGGTCGCCACAGAAACCAAGCAGCTTGGGAGTGTGACTGCGTCCCTGCAGAACCACGCTGAGTAAAACCTCGTCCAGCTGCAGGAGAGCCCACGCTGACCGAGCCTCCGCTAGCGACACGCGTCCGTCATTATCAGCATCCGCAAACGACAGGACCAGTGACACCAGTGTGGTGAGATCAGCCTGCTCCCCAACCCTCGCCTAAAGATCAAGAAGCAACGACATCAGCAATCGTTACGCAACCATCACCATGCTTCACCACGTCCACCACACGCTCCCTCATAAATCAAACAAGGAGGTGCAGGAAAAAAAAAATAGCACATTTTATCGAATTACTCCTAAACCTAAAGCTCATCGTGGTGTAGTTGCATTAGTACCCGTACCTTCACGTGACCGTACACCATCTCTTTGAACTTCTCCACCGACGTTCCTCTGGTGGGTTTGTCGAATAGCACCGGTTCCTTCCTGGGCTCCAGCTCATCTCCCAGCTCATAGTGCAGCACGTCGCCCAGCTGGCACTTGATCACCGCGTCCACGTCGCCCCAGCTCGCTGTGTATACCTGAGGAACGTGGAGAGGAACTTAACTAAATGAACACAATCAGAGGTCTGAAGTTTCAGCTTTAACAAAAAGTAGCTTGTTTTGTAGCTTAGAAGTGCAAAAGTTTGTACACCCTTCTTCTGAAGAATCCAGCACGATATAAAGCCAGCAATAATAAAAATAAAATAAAAAACAGTAAAAGAGCATCGAACTGACTGTAAATTTCTTCACAGTAACCAAAGGGGGGGGGGGGGGGGCACGGTGGCTTAGTGGTTAGCACGTTCGCCTCACGCCTCCAAGGTTGGGGGTTCGATTCCCGCCTCCGCCTTGTGTGTGTGGAGTTTGCATGTTCTCCCCGTGCCTCGGGGGTTTCCTCCGGGTACTCCGGTTTCCTCCCCCGGTCAAAAGACATGCATGGTAGGTTGATTGGCATCTCTGGAAAATTGTCCGTAGTGTGTGATTGCGTGAGTGAATGAGAGTGTGTGTGTGTGTGCCCTGTGATGGGTTGGCACTCCGTCCAGGGTGTATCCTGCCTTGATGCCCAATGACGCCTGTGATAGGCACAGGCTCCGCGTGACCCGAGGTAGTTCGGATAAGCGGTAGAAAATGAGTGAGTGAGTAACCAAAGGATGGGGTGCACATACTTTTGCACTCAGGTACCAGTACAGAAGCAGAACCTAGAGCTGGCGATGTGATGTTTACTGAAAGCTCACCTGAGTGCTGGCTTTAGATGAGAGACACCTCCTGAAGTAAAGCGAGTCTTTGTCACACAGGCTGCTGCAGGCCGAGCCGTCAATCACTCCGGCTCTGGATTTATCACACTGACAGGAGAGAGCAGGAGGTCACGACCTTCAGGGGCAACAGTGTGAACTCCTCCTGCACCAAGTCTTTATTAAATAAACGCCGTCAGGTGGCAGAATTTTTATCCGTTTATTATTTACTTTTACTGTTGGAACCACTTA
>NC_083460.1:2076953-2079453 GCF_030014155.1 Tachysurus vachellii | reverse complement strand
TCCTCAAATCCTCCAACATCCTCAAATCCTCCAACATCCTCAAATCATCCAACATCCTCAAATCCTCCAACATCCTCAAATCCTCCAACTGCACAAACTCACCAGACTGTAATTTCCACCAGGAGCTTTTTTTATGAGTTGAATTATATTGGCTACGTGTCCTCTCTTTCTCTCTGCCTCTCTCTCTCTCTCTCTGTCTCTCTCTCTTGCTCTCTCTCTTTGTGTGTGTCTGTCTCTCTCTCTCTCTCTCTCTCTCTCTCTCCCTCTCTCTGTCTATCTGTCTGTCTCTCTCTCTCTCTGTCTCTCTCTCTCTCTCTCTGCCTCCCTCTCTCTGTCTATCTGTCTGTCTCTCTCTCTGTCTCTCTCTCTGCCTCCCTCTCTCTGTCTATCTGTCTGTCTCTCTCTCTGCCTCCCTCTCTCTCTCTCTCTCTCTCTCTCTGTCTCTCTCTCTCTCTCACTTTGACTGTACGTTATTCAGTCCAGCGTCATTCCCACAGACTCAGCATTCCTCCAGCAGCCACAGGAATTACACAGACTACACCCCTGATACACACAGTGACCGGCTGTATAAACACTTATCTAAGCAGGAAAAAACACGACCCAGCTGTTTTGTTTGTTTGTTTGTTTGTTTTTGTTTTGTAGAAATCATGAGAAAATAAACAGCTCCGTCTTACGTGACTCGTGACTCATACAGCTGATGTGACTTGGTGACTTGGTGCGATTTAATAAAGCGCTTGATTACGTGCCTGAACGTAAGCGACGGAACTAACGGTGCTAACAAATACTAAATACAGGACGTTTATAGCCGCCGGTTTAACCCTGTACTAACTGTACGTGTAAATCCATACAGGATCAAGTTTAAAGGTTCGTCTGGGTTTTAAACAGAAAGAAATATAAATCCAAGCACAAATAATCACCATTCTGATCTTTTCTAAAGTAAAACTCCAGCTTCAAACTTTAGGCCCCCGGTCTTTCTGACCTTGAACCTGCGTCACCTGATTATTTTCATGATTACTGATAATTGAACTGAACTGTAACACAACACACACACACACACATCATCTGTATGCACTGCACAGACCTACACTAAATACACACACTTCCAATATACATCCATCAACCTGTTTACATGCTGTTTTACACACTTTCTGCTCTTTGCACGTTCTGTCTCACATTTCAGTCGAACTGCTGCTATAATACATTTACATTTACATTTACAGCATGTGACAGACGTCCTTATCCAGAGCGACGTAAATAAGTGCTTAAATCTCTAACATTGAATACATTAATGCTGGATCACTAAGTTACATACTTAAGATACCATGAGTTTAAAACTAATGTGTTCATTCCAGTATTTCTGCACATGCAAGATTGTTGAACATACAGTATTTACACTGGCGCTGTTTCTGTTTATTGTCTTTAGTGTATTGTCTTTTTTCTTTTTTGTCTTTTGGTCCTGCGCTGTCTTTTTCGTCCTGCGCTGTCTTTTTCGTCCTGCGCTGTCTTTTTCGTCCTGCACTGCCTTTTGGTCCTGCGCTGTCTTTTTCGTCCTGCACTGCCTTTTGGTCCTGCACTGCCTTTTGATCCCATACTGTCTTTTTGTCCTGCGTCGTCTTTTGGTCCTGCGCCGTCTTTTGGTCCTGCGCCGTCTTTTTGTCCTGCGTCGTCTTTTTGTCCTGCGTCGTCTTTTTGTCCTGTCTTGTTTATCTTGTCCTGCACTGTCTTTTTGTCCTGTACTGTCTTGTCTGTCTTGTTTATCTTGTCCTGCACTGTCTTGTTTGCCTTGTCCTACACTGTTTGCACCAGGTTGCACAGACACACTTTATGTATCTAGGACTAACTTACTAAGTCCTTACAGCTCTGTCTTTGTGTTATGTAGCATCATGGTCCTGGAGAAACGTTGTCTCATGTCACTGTGTACTGTAACAGCTCTATATGGTTGTAATGACAATAAAAGCTTCTTGTCTCCTGACTTGGAAAGCATGTCAGACTTCATCACAAACAAAAAACAAATGTTCTGGTCTGCATTAAGGAGCTTGTGCCATTAAGGTGTAGCAGTAAAAACTAACCTGATTGCATGTGAATTATATTCTTTACTCCACATCTGTGAATAATAAACAGTTCTATAGTCTGACCATAAGCACGCATGCATGTGAGCTCACGAAACAAAACGACACACTCACGTGAAAGAGGTACGTGTTGGAGATCCAGGCCCGAGCTAACAGACCTCTGGCCATAGCAGCTCATTTCACACGTGACATCAAGCTGCACAACAACAACAACAGCATCTCGGCTGCAGGAATCTCAGTCTTCTGCTCCTGATCGCGTTCAGCTCTTAGGGAAACCCACCAGCTTCATGATCAACATATGCTGCATTCAGGAGCACCAGGTTTAACCCCCTACTTCCGGGTTGGCAAGTACGTTGCTATGGTTTTTTTTTTTTTTTTTACGACATTTCGCACTTGAAACCGGCAGCAAACACGCTCCGGAAATTTTCGTG
>NC_083460.1:2064453-2071953 GCF_030014155.1 Tachysurus vachellii | reverse complement strand
TATATGTGGTTTTTCCACAACCTTTTTGTTTCGGTGCATCACGGACGGTGTGTTCTGGTCTTCAGGTGGTATCTGAAAATGCTGCAGTGTAACAGATGTAAGCAGTGGTTTCATGAAGCGTGCATTCAGTGTTTACAGAAACCCATGCTCAACGGAGACAGGTACACAAAATATCCATCAACTTGTCACTTACTCACACAAATGCTTATTCCACGGTCACAAACACAGACTCAAAGCAGAATAAATATAGAATTACATACTTAAAAACAGACTATAATTCTATAGGAAGGTGAAGAATAGATAACAGAACGTATTTTATAGACGTCATTAGTCACAAAGTCGCACGAAGCGTTAACAAAAAATAAGAAGGAAATATTTTTGAAGAAAAGAAGAAAATAAAGTTGACAAAAGCGGCCGTAATATTAAGACAAAAATGGTTTTTTTGTTTTTTTTTTTTTGTTTTTTTTTTCTTTCTCTTTTCTTCTTCCCCCACAGGTTTTATCAGTTTATTTGTTCAGTTTGCAGTAGTGGACCTGAGTACCTCAAACGACTGCCTCTGAGATGGTGAGTTTCAGCTCTGGATTATTTCCCTGCACTAAATGTGCTTTTAAACGTTAAATCTCAGGGCCTTTTTACACCCGGTCACTTCACGTGTTTTCTCTGATCCGATAGCTATCTGATTTGTTAAAACTGTTCCATTTACATCAGACCACATAAACGCGTCTCGGCGAATCGGATATCGATCTGATCTTTCTAATCCCGCCAAAAATGCTAATATATTTGACCTCATTTCCGGGGTAATTGAAATGGAACACGCTTTGGTGTGTGCGGTTTTCAGAACGCGAACAAAAAGAAGACGAATAAACTTGTTACGACGTTTACGCTACAAAAAACAGTGTTTACTGTTTGCTGCATTTTTGCTGGAGGCAGCAGCGCGTTTTAAGACCAGACGAGACGCCTGTGTGAAAGATCACCTGAGTGACGTACTTCCGTTTGGGAGGAGTTTAGCGCTGACGTATGTGGCTTGAACAACCACATTCATTTACACCTGTCCAGTTTCATCTGAAATGCGTCCCAGACCACCTCCTGAAGGGGTTTGTACTGTCGGATTTATATCCGTCTCCGAAACGTTTCGGAGGGCATTTAGACCTGGTCTTTTTACCATCGGATAGATATCTGATCACAGAAAACGCATGAAGTGACCAGGTGTAAAAAGCCCCGATGTCGTCCGGCTGCGTTATTTAAATGGTTTTCCTCCTTGTTTATCTCCAGGGTAGATGTTGCACACTTAAGCCTCTACAATCTGAGTGTCATTCACAAAAAGAAATACTTCGACTCCGAACTCGAGCTCATGGCTTTTATTAACGAGAACTGGGACCGGCTTCAGCTCGGCGAGGTTCGTGTCGTTTAATCCGATATAACGGAACATCTAACATTCGGTCTGATCTGTTTGTTCATCTGACCTCTTGTTCCCTCTCCAGCTCACGGACGTCCCCAGGTCGGAGCGATACGAACGAATTCTGGAAGCACTTAATAGCAACCCGACCATGTAAGTCTATACACGGCGTTCATCTTCTTTATGTCGGTTATAAACGTGTTATTTATACATACGAGCTGTTGGCTTTCAGGTTTATGTCCGGGAAGGAGATCAAGAAGAAGAAACACCTGTTTGGGTTACGGATCCGCTTCCCTCCGGGCCCTCAGAACGCCGAGTCTCTGTCGGACAGGGAACAGGAAAAAGCTTCACATGAGATTAAGATTAAGGGCAGGAAGTCCATGAAGCCTCCTCATCCAAACAGGTAAATCATTTACATATTCAGAGCAACTTACATTTTATCTCATTTCTATGCAACTGAGCAATTGAGGGTTAAGGGCCTTGCTCAGGGGCCCAGCAGTGGCAGCTTGGTGGACGTAGGAATCGAACTCACAACCTTCCGATTGGTAGCTCAACACCTTAACCACTAGGCTACCACATCATCATCATCTTCATACTAGTCAGTGACGAGTTCAATTGTAGTTTGTCTTCAGTGGGCGTGGCCTGCCCTGCCCTGCTCCCCCTCCCCCACCCTTCCGCCCTGTTTTACATTAGCGGCTTATTTAGATAAAAACAAATTTAAAAAATGCACAAATTATATGATGAGAGGATCAAGCTACGGTTAGGAAATAACGGAAACTTCGCGTGTGTCAGAATTACACTTGTGAGCATTGAACTAAGAAACTTAGGACCACACACACACACACACACACACACACACACACGTATCGTTCGCTTCGTCTGTTCCCTTGTACGTCTTTGCTGAATGTTATTAGTAACGTGTGTGTGTGTGTGTGATTGTACCTAAGGCTTTTAGCAGCACCAGTCTAAGATTTCATTCTTTATCGACGTCCACCTCGAGCTCCTAAGTTCCTAATAACACCAGAAACCTTGAGTTCTGTGAGATTGTTGTTGTTATTTGTTTTCTTTTCTTTTCTTCAGCCCGATCACCAACGGAGCGGTGAAGAAAGGGAAGAGGAAGCATCGCTCACACTCGATGGAGACGCTGGCCAAGCTGAGACGATCAGAAGAGCTTCTGGCTCAGGTGAGCGTCGATAACCTTCTAAACCTCGTCGGAGAGTTTCTACAGATGCATAACGATGCTTTGCGACGATCAGCTTTAATTATATCGATGCACTTAAAATAAACAAATACCTTTTTAAATACGTTTTTTTCTCCCCTGCAGAATCACACGAGGTTCCCGACTGCAGTGAACGACTCGCTGGATGTGACCGCGTCTAAAAGGTAGCTCATTTTTCCGGCTCAGAGACGAAATAACGCTGTACTCGACGTCACCGTAACGCAAACCGTGTCATGCTTGTTTCCCCGAGCAGCGTCAAAGCCGAAAAGTCTGCGCCGTCGTCGAGTACCTCGGACGCCGACTCCGTTAGTGCCACCACTATGAGTGAAACTACCTCAACCAGTGTATCCAGGTACCGACCCCATCTTCGGTTTAAATAAAAGTGTTAACGTGATCACAGCCCCTTTATTCACTAGTGAACGTTCTGGAAGGTTCTGAGTTAGAGGCTTGAGATTGAACCTGAACCAGACAATGAATGTGGTTCTGACTGAGAGCTAGAAATTTTCTGTGGATATTAAATATCCAAACAGACCAGAATGGAGGCTCCTGATTGGTGCAACTCGTGAATTGTGCGACTTTTTTGGAATCACAACTGATTCATGTTCGTTTTCCCCCTTCTGTTAGTCTTAGTAGCTCCAGCAGGACTCTTGTACTTCAGCCCCCAGTGAAGAGGGGTCGAGGACGTCCGAGACGAGCGCTGCAGCCCCCGAACCCCGAGATTCCACCACCTCTGCAGCCCGAGCCCACGCCTTCTCCCACACCTGCACCCCTCTCGCGCTTCCCCCCGACCTCCATTACCCAGGGCCTGGAGTCGAGCGCTCAGCTCAACCTCCTCAGGAACTCCATCAGCAGCTACTTTGGGGCGGCCGGGCGCATGGCGTGCGGCGAGAAGTACCGCGTCCTCGCGCGCCGCATCACTGACGACGGCAAAGTACAGTACCTGGTGGAGTGGGAGGGTGTCACCGCCTCCTGAGCCTACACACACACACACACACACACACACACACACACACACACACACTTACACACTTACACGCACACACTTCAGAACTGTGCTGGTCGTATGGTGAGGTAAGTGGAGTAAGAGTGCAGCAGGAGTGTGTCATTATCTCCAGAGTTTGCTAACTTACCCTTACACACTTATACACACACACACACACACGTGTGTGTATCGAATGTGCCATTCAGTTTCACACTCTTCAGCTTTTTTTTTACTAACGTTCGTGTCATTCCGTGAGAGTGATTAAACTGTGCCTCTTACATTACGTTTTAATAAACAAATAAATAAAACAAACAAAAAAACAACACCTGCCTTGTAGGTTCCAGATACCACACGGTGCCGCACATCAGACGCGTCCTTTACTTCCTCTCGCACCTCCAAACCACCTCAAACCGCAAACACGCACGTTCTCAGATTACTTTCAGACCAGTTGTTCTTTCTAAGTTCGTCAACTCCGCGAACTCCACATCTTCTTTCCACGTCTTTATGTTTCTTGGTGTTTTAAACTGAGCAGGAGATCCTACACGACACGCGGTTCTTCCAAGCTGTAGACAGGAACTTGACGGCGAATAAAACGCTTTCGACTCGAGGCTGACGGCTGAAGTTAATGGACTCTTTCTTGTTATTTTGGTGGAAGTGTGAAAGGAGAAAAAACTCCTGATGTGCAGGCGCACAAAAATAAACACATAAATAAATAAAATAAATAAATAAATAAAAATCCGATGCTGTTTGCTGCTGCAGATTTAAAGTATTGTATTTTTTTTTTTTCTCTTCTATACAAGAGAACAGCTTTCAGTTCAATAGGGCACATTTCTCACTTTCTTTCTGTTTAAATTGTACATTTTAGTTCGTCGTCCTTTTTTTTTTTTTATACACGTGACGTTCACACAGAAATTCTTCTTCCCCAGACTGATTCTTTTGTTTTAAGCTATCGATGGCATTAATCCTGGGGTGGGCTTTTTAGATTCAGGGGTGTGGTTACTGAGATCCGTGGATTTATTTTATTATTTTTTTCCCCTCTTTCTCTCTCCCTATCATTTATTTCTGGAATTTATTTTTCACCTTGAGACCTCAGACACAGCTTCCTTCACGTGACACAGGGACGTCGCCGTCAGAGGAGAGAACTTTCCTGGACTTGCTGTTGGACGTTATGATGTTGATGTACAGTATGCACAGTATTAGAAGCTCAAGGATCTTTATTTTCGTAGCGCATTCGGTTTCCTGTGCCGTTTTTTTCTTTTCGTCCTATGCAACACGATATTCAAATGAGCTCTGTGACTGTTTAAGTTTTTGTTTGTTTTGTTTTTTTTTTTGTTCATCTGCTTCAGGAAAATAAAACAGCAATATTTTTCTTACGATCTCTCTCAGGCTTTTTTTGTTTGTTTGTTTGTTTGTTTGTTTTTAAAGGTCTCAGTGCAATTTATTGCTTCTGAAGGGGAAAAAATATCTTGTGTTGTCTGAGATTTTGCTTGTACTTCATCTCTAGTTCAGGAGATCGATGCAGCAGCGCTTTAGTACCTTTCAGCTCTCTCGCCTCACTGCTCAAACAGATCGGCTTCCCTGACGTCCTAACGAATCGGACTGTTCTGGACTTTGCTCTTAATAAAAGATGGGTGAGAAAAGAAGTCCTGACCGTCATCTCTATGTTCAACGATTTTCTGACTTCATTGCTAGCATCTTCATCATCATCATCATCAGTGCATCACACAACCTCTGGCTTCTTACAGAATGAAAACACCACACCAACAACAGCAGAATCATTCAACCCATCACAGATATCAGGATCTAAACGCTTTCCGTGTGTTCCACAGTGGAGCGTTTGTGTAATAAACGTGCTGTAGCTCAGGGTTGGAGCACCGTGTTAGCAGCGTTTTGTTTCTCGTGTAGCATTAAGTGCTGAATTTCTGAGACTTTCTTTTTTTTTTCAGTTCAGATTGTTTTGTTCGTTTGTTTTTATACTGAATTCCCTGATTTATTTTTAATAAAGTGTTCATGACCCACTCATCTCTGAGCGCCGACTTGATCGGCATTGTTTTTGCTTTTGTTGTTTTTTTTCCCTCGATCTCAACACTGATACCTCTTTTATTCCAGTAAATGATCTGTATGAACTGTTTCTTACTTGCTGTACCAGAACTACATCCATACAGCTTTGCTTTGGTTTTTGATTTTGTTTGTTTGTTTGTTTTTTACTGGCTTTGAGCAGGCTTCTGTAGCCAAAGAATAAATTCATCAAATTAAAATGTGTGGGGTTTTTTTTTTTTTAAGTCAATTTCTGGGTGATGATTAAAAATACGCATCGGGCTGAAAAATGTCCTTAAATCGCTGATATAAAATATCGTACTAACTCGTAGGAATTTAATAAAAATATTATTATTGTCTTATATGTAATGAATTCACTTGTTTGTAATTATTTCTAAAAGAATGCTATATTTAATTAGTTCTATTAAAAAATGTGGTAACATTTATATATTAAATAAAACAATTTAATTTCATAAACATATGAAATAAATGTATATAAATATATATATATATTATTTTATTTTTAAATCTACGTATTTAACAGGATGTAAAGAGAAAGAGTTTTTTTATATTTAAACTATTTGTTAATTATATTTGTTTTTTAATCAACATAAGTATAATTTACATGCATAGTTTAAAAAATAAAAACATTTATGTTCATTATATTTGTGTTATAATTTAAGTCCCGCCTGCTGTACTCTGATTGGTTAACTATATACCGCTAGTATTCACCGCCAAGCTTGTGATTGGACAGTTTACCAGTCGTTCACAGGCATTCATAATCGACGCGCCAACGTTCGCGCGTTTTTGTGTTGACCAATCCGCGTTCAGTACGTTTAACATCAGCCAATCAGAGGCGGTGGTATTGAGTGGTGTTTTGTTTGGACGCTGCTACCAAGGGAATCTGGATAACATGGGCGATTAAAGCAACGTTATCGGTAACAACTTGTACATTTTATCCTGGTGATTCGGTGTTTATATAAATAGATAGTTTATATGAATAGATACTGCAGGAAATGTGTATAAAAGTAGTTTTTGTAGCAGAAAAAAGGTGAAAGTGGAACTTAGCTACTTAGCTTAGCAACTGACAAGCTGTTTGTTTACATGTCCTCGTGCCGTAGGTTTCTGATTTAAATATAAATATATACGTGTAATTATGACTAGTTATGAGGTTTATCCTTTTCTTAAACGAATACAAATTCTAATGTATTCAAAAGTCTTTGTGTGTTTTTGTTTTATTGTTACAGAATTAAGTGAGAAATGTGAACTGGATCCTTTTGCTCATCACTGTGAGGCTCTGAGAGCTTCCTGATGTGTAACTCAGACCGAGAGCTGATAGATGATGTGCTGTCATTAAGGAATCAGTTGCGACGAACCGAGTTTAACCTTCAGGCTCTGGGAGAACAGTTAAGGTAAGAGCAAATGATTCAAAAAGAGTCAGATTCGCTGATTCAGAAAGATTCATATTCTGTAGTGAATACGTGATTCAAAAGAGTCAGATTCGCTGATTCAGAAAGAGTCATATTCTGTAGTGAATCAGTGATTCAAAAGAGTCAGATTCACTGATTTAAGAAAGTCAGATTCTGTAGTGAATCATATCCAACTGCTAGACACCAATAAGTTATAACAAGGATACTGTTATTTAGATCCACAGTTACATTCACTTGTCTTAAAGAGTAACATCACCTGCAGTTTTTAGCACGTATAGCATCATGTCGTTGAGGAAACCAATGTAGACATCTCGATGGTTCAATACGCTCAGAATGCATTTTAGCTTGACTACAGCTTCAGTTCTATTTTCTGAATTATCGTTTTTCAGCCAGTCGGAAAATGACAGTATTGACAGCGTTAAAATCGGAAGCGGAT
>NC_083460.1:1931953-2056953 GCF_030014155.1 Tachysurus vachellii | reverse complement strand
TCACAATGTATTCATTGTAGTCCTTCAGATGTTTAATAAATAACTTTAATGAAACGGTCGTTCCTCTGGCACTTCATTCTCCACCCGACGCTCAACAGATTAAACTGTGTACGTTTGGTGCTCGATTCGACCTCAATTCAGCTTTGAATCCAGAATTTCTGTTCCACAGGTTTCCCATCTGGAGCAGGAGCTGGAGAGGGAGCGCAGCACTTCATCAAACCAGCTCAGGAGGAAGCAGGTGGAGGTGGAGGAGACCAAGCAGGAGGTGCAGAAGAAGGAGAAGCAGGCTGCTGAACTCTCTGCTTCCATAACGTGAGCAGTTTTCTTCTTTTCAGTCATCCAGCTTCTTGCTCCATCAGCTCCATAATATGATGGGTGTAAATCCATAGATATACACTATACTGCCAAAAGTATGTACACCCCAACCATTAAGCCCAAATGTAGCTCTTCTCCTGTGTGTATATGTATGTATATGTGTGTATATGTGTATATATATATATATATATATATATATATATATATATATATATATATATATATATATACACATATACACACACAGGATGTATATACATACACACACACACTCACCGGCCACTTTATTAGCTACACCTGTCCAACTGCTCGTTAACGCAAATTTCTAATCAGCCAATCACATGGCAGCAACTCACTGCATTTAGGCATGTAGACATGGTCAAGACGATCTGCTGCAGTTCAAACCGAGCGTCAGAATGGGGAAGAAAGATGATTTAAATGACTCTGAACGTGACATGGTTGTTGGTGCCAGACGGGCTGGTCTGAGTATTTCAGAAACTGCTGATCTACTGGGATTTTCACGCACAACCATCTCTAAGGTTTACAGAGAATGGTCCGAAAAAGAGAAAATATCCAGTGAGGGCAGTTCTGTGGGCGCAAATGCCTTGTTGATGCCAGAGGTCAGAGGAGAATGGACAGACTGGTTCGAGCTGATAGAAAGGCAACAGTAACTCAAATAACCACTCGTTACAACCGAGGTATGCAGAAGAGCATCTCTGAACACACAACACGTCGAACCTTGAGGCGGATGGGCTACAGCAGCAGAAGACCACACCGGTACTAGTAAGGTGTACCTAATAAAGTGGCCGGTGAGTGTGTGTGTATGTATATATACATATATATATATATATATATATATATCACCTGATTACTAAATTTATTTATTATTTTTTGTTATTTATCATTTTGTCTAGAAGTTATATATATTGTGTCAGCATTTTTTTTTTTTCTAATTCCACCACATACATAAGCATTTGTTTAGTTCCTTTTACAGCGTAGCGACGGCGTGCCAGCGTCTAACCTAATTTATAAATAACACAAGTGTTCAGTCGGGGTGAAACGGTAGACCCTGGTGTAACCGGAGGCGTTTATTATTCTGGACATTTTTTACAATGTCTTTTACAATCATCTGCCTTGTGATTTGACCACCACGATGTTCTCAAGGAACCCACAAAACATCTCTGTGTAGCCAGTATTTAAATTCCAGGCCGCCGGACAGCCTTCGGCAGCGCGTGTGTCGTTCTCAAAGCGTCCCGCAGAGTCTTATGACTGAGTCGAGACTCACTCACGTTGTCTCAACAGCACCGCATGTCCTTATAAATATCAAGCCTTTCCTTCCTTCTCTTCCTGAAGTTCTTTCTGCTCACTATGGTGATCTCTCTAAGAGTTTTAATAATTAGTCATTAATAAAGGTCGCTGAAGATTCTTGTCTCTGGCAGTTATGATGAGGTTTGATGAGGGAGGTTTGATGTGTATAAAATCTGTTTTCGTGTTTTTTTTATTTATTTTTTTGTACAGGCAGCTGAGCTCCGAGATGAACGCATGCAGAGAGGAGCTTACAGACATGGAGAAGGAGCTGCTGCAGCTGAGGAGGGACAGCAGCACTAAAGCCACACAGCTGAGTCAGATGGAGGAGACGCTGCAGGAGACCAAGGGCATGCTGGACAAGAAGAGCGAAATGGGTACCTTACATTAATCTCAGTGATGAAGTAACTTACTTATACCATAAATCCGTGGAATCTGATTGCTTCTGCGTTTTACCCAGTGCTGGACCTGGAGGAGAAGCTCCACCGGAGTGAGATGGACAGGCGGAACTCTCTACAGCGGGCTCAGTTGCTAGAGGAGCAGTTACACACCGTGCGCGGCGAGCTGACCGATACGCTCGGACACCTGGAGGAGCTGAGGGATGTGCTGCAGAGGACTCAGCTGACCGCCGACCAGCAGCAGGCCGCCATTCACCAGCTGACCGCAGAGCTCAGGTGAGGCTCCTCCTCCCAGTCCATACGCTATCGGTCGAGGAGTTCACCAGCGAGGCGATTCTGATGCGATCTCGTTGACCCGAGAGAGCGTGGACGTGTCTTCTAATGCTTCAGCTCCGATTTTGTCCAGCACAAAGGTCTCTTGCTCTCCTTTTAATAAGCTGCCTGAGAAGTCTGAACAGTTTTTTTTTTTTATACACAAAATAAGTTTTATGTAAATACATATATATTATGCAAATATATTACCTATATTTTTTTTTTGAATAATACATTGCTTGATTTGGTGCTTTAGCATCAAATTTTAATTTGGTACATCATACCCAAGCACCGCGGGGGCACGGTGGCTTAGTGGTTAGCACGTTTGCCTCACACCTCCAGGGTCGGGGTTCGATTCCCACCTCCACCTTGTGTGTGTGTGGAGTTTGCATGTTCTCCCCGTGCCTGAATGAATGAATGAATACCCAAGCACCTACACTTCATATCCTCAGTCCACATGCATAAAGCCCTGATTGATTCATTCATTCATTCATCTTCTACCGCTTATCCGAACTACCTCGGGTCACGGGGAGCCTGTGCCTATCTCAGGCGTCATCGGGCATCAAGGCAGGATACACCCTGGACGGAGTGCCAACCCATCACTGGGCACACACACACACACTCTCATTCACTCGCAATCACACACTACGGACAATTTTCCAGAGATGCCAATCAACCTACCATGCATGTCTTTTGACCGGGGGAGGAAACCGGACTACCCGGAGGAAACCCCCGAGGCACGGCGAGAACATGTAAACTCCACACACACAAGGGGGAGGCGGGAATTGAATCCCCAACCCTGGAGGTGTGAGGCAAATGTGCTAACCACTAAGCCACCGTGACCCCCGCCCTGATTGATTGATTTGATATATATATATATATATGTATGTATGTATATATATTTGTTTTCTTTTGTTTTTTGCTAGAATTATATAGGATATGAAAACATTCACTGTGAATTCTCAGCTTTTATTTGTTTATTTATTATTGTTGTCCACATCACGTGTGTGTGTGTGTGTGTATGTATGTGTATATATATATATATATAATATTCACTCACTTGTGATTAACAATCTGAAGATTCTCCACACGGGGGCGCTTTTGATTACATCTTTTTGCATCTGCAAGACTTCAGGCACATTGTGGACTCAAGCACATGCTTCATATGTGACAAATGATTTCTCTCAGTAAAGGAAACTCCATGATTCATCTGTCTGAAGCCTGTAATCTGATTTCTAGAATGTCTCCTGAAAACACACACACACACACACACACACACACACACACACACACACCTTCCCCCTTGATGTCAAAATGCCAGCTTATGCCAGTTTCTGCATTGTTGCAGGATTTCATTTAATATTAACAGCATGTTCTTTCTTGCAAAGTTCAAACTTAGTTCAGATTAAGTACGTTGCAGAAATGAGTCCACTATAAAATACATTAAATAAATAAATAAATAAATAAATAAATGCAGCGTGAATGTTTTTAAAAGATGCCACATAATTATGTGACTCAAATACAAACTGAACATTGTCATTGATGCTATGAAGCTGTTTAGATATTTTAGCTGTTTTGTGTAGTAACACAAGGTGTGTGTGTGTGTGTAAAGGGAGAGCAAGCAAGAGCTGGAGGAGAGGAATCATGAGGTGTTGGACATGGACACTGCACTAAAAGAGAGACAGGGAGAACTTCAGCAGAGAGCAGAGCTGGTAACACACACACACACACACACACACACACACACACACACACACACAAACATGGGAGCAGAGTCAGAATGCGGTATTGTGCTTAAGACATAACAAATTAAATTCACATAAATACTATTTTCCGCCTTCAGAGTCGCTCTTCCTTTTGATTAAAGCTGCAGTATGTAACATTGCTGATTCAGGATTTTCAAAGCGGTGATACTTAAACTAAACTAAAGGCTTTACTTTAAAGAATATAAAGCAAGCCTTAAAGGCGGTGCACCAAACTGATGCCAAACGACCGGATTGTGTATTACGTGTGTTTACATTCTAACTGATGATCGGACAAACTTATTTAGATCCTTAGATTAAAGCCGTCGGATCAGATTTACAGATTTAAACCGTGTCGTTTAAAATAAGTAAATAAAGAAATAAAAATAATTGGTTAAAACGTGTTAATGTTGTTAAACGTTGTGTGGTTAGGACAAAAGTGGATAAAAGTTCCACGTTAACGTCCAGCAGATGGCGCTGACAGAAATACTGTGGAGGTCATTATTGCTTTTCAGCGCCTTATACGTTTGTATGGATAAAATGTCAGTGAAAACACTTTGCTGCGTCTGACAACCGCAGCTCGGACAGCTGGACGTGGTCATCAAGGAGCATAAGCTGGAGATGGAGAGGAAGGTGGAGCATCTGCAGGACGCTCTGAAGAAGAACGAGAGAAAGCTTAGAGAGAGAGATAAACAGGTACAGAGCTCTGTTGTAGACGTTTATAGACAGTTATCTGAGGACACAACGGGTGTCTCTGACTCTGTGGCTTCGTGTGTAGGTGGGGTTTCTGACCGAGAGACTGGAGCTGGTGAACTCCCAGGTCCAGGGGAAGGAGGATCTGGAAAAGGTGAGAAAGTGCAGCTACGAATCACAGGATTGTGTTAACGCTCTCATTCTGATATGGTACCGTTTCCATAGTGACTGCTCTTTCACAGGGACTCTTACGGCAGCGGTCGTTTCTGTTCACCGCTGATTTTATTGTTGGGATTTATTATCTGTACAACTGTACTTATTTAGTAATTATTGCACTTTAAACACGTGTGTGTGTGTGTCAGAGTGTGTCGGAGCTCGGTCAGCAGCTACGTGTGTGTCGCGAACAGCTCCAGAAGAGCGCCCAGGATCTGCAGGACGCACACACTCGCTGCGACGCTCTGAGCAGTCGGCTGGAGGACGTCACACAGCAGGAGAGACAGAAGGTACACAAACCTTTTATACTTTCATACGTGCAAGAGGAGCACGAGGCCACGCCCCCTCCAGTAGCACTGACAGGAACCGAGGCCACACCCCTTTGTATCATGATGTACAGTAATTTCCTAGCCAAGAACATCACAGTAAACAGAAAGCTGGCTATGAGAATTTATTATATAAATGTAATGTAGCGCAAGTGCATTTTTTTTTCAGTATTTTGAAAGATTTAGCGGTTTATACTCTGTGATTTAAGCATTTTATTACTGTAAAGTGTGTGTGTGTGTGTGTGTGGAGGAGAAACACACACACACACACACAGGTGTTACCTCGCTTTAGACCTTTGGCCAGGGTTAATGAGTAACTGTATGTACGGTGCACAAATGGTAAATCTGACGGTAAAATCATGACCCCTTTGCCTCTGTCATGTCGCTCAGCTCCTCAGGCAGCTCCTCTGGGGCACAGGAACCGAAATCACTTTTGGTTCCTCCGCTGCAAACAAGTTGATGAGGATGTGAGAAAGTTAATCAGTATTGTACATGCAGCGTCTGTCTGGCTTTGCTTCTTCACCTCTTATTGTTTCTCTTCTCATTTTTCTTGTTCTCTCCTTTATGCTTTCTTTTATTTAAAGGGACGGTTCCTCATCGTCTTTCTTCACACGTTCTCTTGTTTACCGCACTAACATAAATGTCTGTCTTGCTTTATGGGCTGTGTGTGTGTGTGTGTGTGTGTGTGTGCGTGTGTAGGTGATTGACATACAGCAGCTGCAGGAACAGCTCCGTGTGGTGGAGACTCAGCGGCTACAGAGTGAGGCTCAGCTGCAGGCCACAGTCACTGAACTACAGCATGACCTAGAACAGCAAAGAGAAGAGAGCAACAGAGAGGTACACACACACACACACACACACACACACACACACACACACGCACTAGGCTACAGCAGCACACAAGACCTAGTTCTCTGGAGGAAACCAAAATGAAAGGAATGGTTTTGTGATGTGTTTTAGTTTTGCATTGACGTGACTAACAAATAAAGACAAAACTTAAATAATCACACAGTTAAAGAATGAAACTCTTCCTTGCTTAATCATGCAAAAGAAGTGTGTAAGTGAGGAAGAAACACACTCCGTGTCCTGCTGCAGTAGGGAATGAGTCACTGACATGGTGGTGTGATGACGTTAACGTAAACACCTGAACGTTTACTGAAGGATTGTGACGTGCAAATAACAGTTAATATACAACAGCTAATAGATGAAACGTTAACAGAAATCCTCATGTCCATTAACACGCGTATCTGTTGTTTGTTTGTTTGTTTGTTTGTTTGTTTGTTTGTTATTTAAACCCTAAAGGTGTCGGCTCTACAGCAGACACGCAGCCAGCTCCTGAAGGTGTCCGAGCAGATCTCCGTCAGCCTCCGTAGCTCTCAGGAGCAGCTGGATGAAGCCAGAGCCGACGCTGCCGAACTCCGCCCGCGGCTCCAGTCCACACAGCAGCTCTTACAGCACGCCAACGAAGCGCTGCTCATTAAGGTCAGAGGTCACATCACACAGCAAATCAACAGTCATACGGTTTTGTATGAGAACAAAACCCGCTGATGTTTAATATAAACTGCTATAAAGTATAAAGATGAGATTTGGTTTATTTATTATGTTTGGGGAATTTACATATTTTTGGCAAAAATAATAGATAAACACACGCACGCGTGTGTGTGTGAGCGAGCGTGTGTGTGTGAGCGAGCGTGTGTGAGCGAGCGTGTGTGTGTGAGCGAGCGCGTGTGTGTGAGCGAGCGTGTGTGAGCGAGCGAGCGAGCGAGCGTGTGTGAGCGAGCGTGTGTGTGTGTGTGTGAGCGAGCGTGTGTGTGTGAGCGAGCGTGTGTGTGTGAGCGAGCGTGTGTGTGTGAGCGAGCGTGTGTGTGTGAGCGAGCGTGTGTGTGTGAGCGAGCGTGTGTGTGTGAGCGAGCGTGTGTGTGTGAGCGAGCGTGTGTGTGTGAGCGTGTGTGAGCGAGCGTGTGTGAGCGAGCGTGTGTGTGTGTGTGAGCGAGCGTGTGTGTGTGAGCGAGCGTGTGTGTGTGTGTGTGTGAGCGTGTGTGTGTGTGTGTGAGCGTGTGTGTGTGTGAGCGAGCGTGTGTGTGTGTGTGAGCGTGTGTGTGTGAGCGTGAGCGAGCGTGTGTGTGTGTGTGTGTGTGAGCGTGTGTGTGTGTGTGTGAGCGAGCGTGTGTGTGCGTGTGTGTGAGCGAGCGCGTGTGTGTGAGCGAGCGCGTGTGTGTGAGCGAGCGCGTGTGTGTGAGCGAGCGCGTGTGAGCGAGCGAGCGAGCGTGTGTGTGTGAGCGAGCGTGTGTGTGTGAGCGAGCGTGTGTGTGTGAGCGAGCGTGTGTGTGTGAGCGAGCGTGTGTGTGTGAGCGAGCGTGTGTGTGTGAGCGTGAGCGAGCGTGTGTGTGTGTGTGTGTGCGAGCGAGCGTGTGTGTGTGAGCGAGCGTATGTGTGTGAGCGTGAGCGAGCGTGTGTGTGTGTGTGTGTGTGAGCGAGCGTGTGTGTGTGAGCGAGCGTGTGTGTGTGAGCGAGCGTGTGTGTGTGAGCGAGCGTGTGTGTGTGAGCGAGCGTGTGTGTGTGAGCGAGCGTGTGTGTGTGAGCGAGCGTGTGTGTGTGTGTGAGCGAGCGTGTGTGTGTGTGTGAGCGAGCGTGTGTGTGTGTGTGAGCGAGCGTGTGTGTGTGTGTGAGCGAGCGTGTGTGTGTGAGCGAGCGTGCGTGTGTGAGCGAGCGTGCGTGTGTGAGTGAGCGTGCGTGTGTGAGCGAGCGTGCTTGTGTGAGCGTGAGCGAGCGAGCGTGTGTGAGTGTGTGAGCGTGTGTGTGTGTGTGTGTGTGTGTGTGTGTGAGCGTGTGTGTGTGTGTGTGAGCGTGTGTGTGTGTGAGCGAGCGTGTGTGTGTGAGCGTGTGTGTGTGTGTGTGAGCGTGTGTGTGTGTGTGTGAGCGTGTGTGTGTGTGAGCGAGCGTGTGTGTGAGCGTGTGTGTGTGTGAGCGAGCGTGTGTGTGTGTGTGTGAGCGTGTGTGTGTGAGCGTGAGCGAGCGTGTGTGTGTGTGTGTGTGAGCGTGTGTGTGTGTGTGTGAGCGTGTGTGTGTGTGTGTGAGCGTGTGTGTGTGTGAGCGAGCGTGTGTGTGTGTGTGTGAGCGTGTGCGTGAGCGAGCGAGCGTGTGTGTGTGTGCGAGCGTGCGAGCGAGCGTGTGTGTGCGAGCGTGTGTGCGAGCGAGCGTGTGTGTGCGAGCGTGCGAGCGAGCGCGCGTGTGTGTGAGAGCGAGCGAGAGCGCGTGTGTGTGAGAGCGAGCGAGAGCGCGTGTGTGTGAGAGCGAGCGAGAGCGCGTGTGTGTGAGAGCGAGCGAGCGTGTGTGTGAGAGCGAGCGAGCGTGTGTGTGAGAGCGAGCGAGCGTGTGTGAGAGCGAGCGAGCGTGTGTGAGAGCGAGCGAGCGTGTGTGAGAGCGAGCGAGCGTGTGTGAGAGCGAGCGAGCGTGTGTGAGAGCGAGCGAGCGAGTGTGAGAGCGAGCGAGCGAGCGAGCGTGTGTTTGTGTGAGAGCGAGCGAGCGTGTGTGTGTGTGAGAGCGAGCGAGCGAGCGAGCGTGTGTGTGTGTGAGAGCGAGCGAGCGTGTGTGTGTGTGAGAGCGAGCGAGCGTGTGTGTGTGTGAGAGCGAGCGAGCGTGTGTGTGTGTGAGAGCGAGCGAGCGTGTGTGTGTGAGAGCGAGCGTGTGTGTGTGTGTGTGTGTGAGTGAGTGCGTGAGCGCGAGCATAACAATAATGTCAGTTATGGACCTGCCCAATGTGAAATGAACTCATCAGCCCAGGTGGGAAAACAAGCTCCAGTCTCTTTCTAAACCTCAGGTGAAGAATCAGGTGATCATCTGTTCACTCCCCCTCACCTGGTGACTCCCCCTCACCTGGTCGCTCCCCCTCACCTGGTGACTCCCCCTCACCTGGTAACTCCCCCTCACCTGGTAACTCCCCCTCACCTGGTCACACCTTGTCACTCCCCCTCACTCCCCCTCATCTGGTCACTCCCCCTCACCTGGTCGCTCCCCCTCACTCCCCCTCACCTGGTGACTCCCCCTCACTCTCCCTCACCTGGTGACTCCCCCTCACCTGGTGACTCCCCCTCACCTGGTCACTCCCCCTCACTCCCCCTCACCTGGTGACTCCCCCTCACCTGGTGACTCCCCCTCACCTGGTCACACCTGGTCACTCCCCCTCACCTGGTCACACCTGTTCACTCCCCCTCATCTGGTCGCTCCCCCTCACTCCCCCTCACCTGGTCACTCCCCCTCACTGCCTTCTCCTTCAGACAATTACGTTATTTTTATCTCTCTCAAATATTGACGCTCTACCCAAAAGAGTCCCCTCTCTGTTTATCTGTAACTGCTGGGTGTGTCCACAAGGCGTTAACAGGTATTTTCTCTGGGGTTTTTTTTTGTCACACCTGCAAATATTTCCAGCTAATCAAGCTCATTGTTATGATTCTCAAGGTCACACCCTCAGAGCCTGTTCTACTCGCTGGAGCCTCATTACACGTGGCACCGGAATACCTAGAGTTTTGTAACGAGATGATGGAAATCGTTTCAAGATCTTATGTGAGGAGGCTTCATCCTTCATGAAGAAGTGGCTTCCACCAAGTGATGAAGACTGAATATATTTGGGTGTAGAACATCAACCTGTCTTCGTTTTGCTTGTTTTCTGCTCACTTTTCCTGAGAGATGCAGTGAAGACAGGTGGAGAAGGTCTGTCCAGGCTTCTTCATCCACACCCACAGGTTCCCTCTCCTCCTGGCTGAACATTCCCATCCCAGTGTCTCCATCAGGGTTTTGAGTTACGGTGTGTTTCTGATGCAGCTCCAGCAGGAACAGATCAGGAGGCACCTGAACTGCATCAGGTGGTGCAGCTTCTCTTAGCAAAAGTCAAAATGATAAAGTTCATCAGTCTGGAGAACAGCACAGTTCTGCAGAAGTCTAGTTAAACCCACCCCCCCACCCCCCCACTAGGATTGGACAAAGGTTGGAATACGGGCGTGGCAGGGGGTCTCTGTGGCGCCCCCTGTAATGCAAAAACAAACATTGGTGCACAGATCGGGCAATTATGTACGCACATGTACGAGAGTTGGTACACATATAGATCTCATCGACCCGAACAACATTCGCGCTCTAAACTATGAGCTCCGCCCAACAGGAAGTCGGCCATTTTGGATTGTTTTATAAGTGCATGCGGTGAACTTTTAAATACTCCTCCTAGGGAATTCATGCGATTGACATCAAACGTGGTGAACATGATGCCGAGACGTTGCACTTGCTAAATTGCGAAGGGATTTTTGATATCTCGAACGGTGCTGCCATGGCGAGGCGACAAAGTTATGGCGACTTCAGAGAAACAGGAAGTGTCTAATATCTAAAGCAAAAAGTGTCTTATTGTGATGACACGTGGTGTGTATGTTCGGCCAAGGATTCCGATCGCATCGATGTGCTTATTGTGAGTCCCGGGTATAGCGCCACCAACAGGCCCCAGGAAGTGTGTCAGTCACAAAGGTGGATTTTTTGTCAGCTGCATGCGGTAAACTTTTAAATACTCCTCCTAGGGGATTCATGCAATTGAGACCAGACTTGGCCACCATGACGCAGAGATATTGCAGATTCGAAATTGTGAACGGATCTCAAACACTGTTGCCATGGCATCGTGACAAAGTTTACTTTTATTTCAGGCATATTTAAGGCTTTTGGCGTGCTTAGATGAACTTGAAATTTGACACATACATCACATTTGTCGGCTGTTAAGTGTGGACAAAAAGGTCAGACAAAGGTGTGTCTCTTAAGTGGCTCACTAGCGCCCCCATTTGTATAAAATGTGGGGTTTCATTTACCTACAGTCCCCAAATGGGTCATTAACAACATAAAATAGTCCACTGATATTTACCCACTTGATGCACTTGCCCACCGTGCATTGTTTTCTGGAAGGCACCGTATAGCGATTAAAAAAACGTGCGAAGGCCCGTCATCGCTGCTTGCAGCTATATTTATTATTATTTTCTTTTCTTTTTTTTTTTTTTTTTTTTTTTAAGAACATTGGAACACTCTGTTCCTCTGTGGTGAAGCTTGAAGCTGGCGTGAGATGATATGGGTGTGTTACAGTGTAGAAGAGCCGTATGTCCTGAGGTGTACACGTGTTTTTTATTTATTAAATAAATAAATAAATAACTAACTCACTAGACGGAAAGGTAACAGCGAGAGGCACCGCGTCTTATCATCTGTTACGACTTCCTTGTTCACAAGATTCATAATTAGTTTTCAGAATCCATGACTGTTAAATGCAAAATGTCATACAAACCAGATTCATCTCATTTTTGGGGATTAATATTTTACAGAAGCTTTTCTAACTACAAAACTTTCTGTTTCAGGAATCGGAGATCGCACGTCTCCAAGCGAAGATCTCCAGCCTTGAGAGAGCCTCCACCCTCAGCTCCACGCTCCATCATGAGTCTAGCGCATTCGCTCCGCTCTCTCCTCCCCTCAAAGCCCTCTTGCCCAGTGTCCCGCCTTCCCTCAACGACCCCCTCGCTCGCTCCAGCATCTCCTCCACATCCTGGCAGGAAGCTTCTTCGGATGTGTCTCTGGAGCTCTCTGAGAGCCTTAAGGCCAGCGTGAAGGCGGCGCTGAAGCCTCCGAGTTCCCCACGCAGCGGGTGGCAGGGCCTGAGCCACACAGAGCTCTCTTCCAGCTCGGACATGACCTTCAACCCGCTCACCTACATGCTGGACGGAGAGGAACCTGAGGAACCGGACATGGACTCTCTGTCAGGTATGCTGAGGTTTGTTAATCAGACTCTGGCCCTGCAGGATCAGCACTCTGACACACACATCCAGGCAAGTACACACAGCAATGTGAGCTCAAACAGGAAAGAAGGGATCTCTTAATGCAGATGTCTCTCAGCAGCTTTATAATCAGACTATAATCAGGATTACGCAGTTCTTTAGATGTTCTTGAGCTCAAAGAACAGCGTCTCGAAGGCTGTTGTTGGACTTCTGCAGAAGCCCGGTTGTATTTCCTGTCCATCTGATGCTCTGGTTTCATCTCACAGGACTTGTTCATGTATTAAAAACAATCCTGATCACTTGAAGTTTGTGAATTTTTATTTTTTTTAAATTATTTTTAAGTTTTTATTTTTTATATATATTCATGTCTGTGTCTTGCTGTCTTCAATAAACAAATCTATTTTATAATTTTTCCTTGTTTTATTTTTGTGTTTTTTGTTAATTTACCTCCTCCACTGTTTAATTGGTGTTATACAACAGGAAGTGCTGAAGAAAATATCAGGAAACCTGGGACTCTGGGGTGGATTATTTTCCTAACATCGCATGCTCCAAATGTTTTTTTACTTCATTACTTATCAAGTGAACATTTTGTCATAATGACAAGTTTGGTGGTATGATGTTCCTCACCGGTTCCTCATTGGTTCCTCACCAGTCATTTAGTTTCTTGGTATCTCATTTTGTTTGAATAAAGAGCATAAGTTATGCTGGTGAAAGCTAGCAAACAGGCTAGCAGAAGACAATTGCTTTGCTTCACAAGCGTGTAATAATCACTTAATAAAGACCGGGATGAGGCAATCTGCTTAAAGCTCACAACATTATCTCTCAAAAGGCATCTTATCTAAACAAAACCTCTCACTGTACAGATCAGATTCTCTTTATCCACTGAAGCTGAGCAGTTCTTTCCTGACGTGTGGGGTTTGTTATAAACTCTATAAACTCCCTGCAGTGAAAAGCGACAGCACGACGATGTTCGTTCACCTCACAAATTCAAATCGTTCACCCTGCTGATGTGGAATTTTTGTGTTTTATTAAATATTTGATTATTTATTTCAGAACAGAACATTTACTGATGTTTAGAATTTAAATTCCTTTTCAATCGGTTCAAATCTGAATTTTATGTCTGTGACTTAATGAAAGAAAATTAAAATTAGAATAAAATAATAAAAAAAATGAATTTAAATATATATATATATATAAAATGGATAAATGAAATAAAATTAAAAATAGTAACAATGAAAAATAGAAAATTGAATTATACGTAAAAGCACAGGGGAAATATAGAGAAAATATAATAAATATATCAGAGTGATTAGGATTTATATTTAATTAAAAAAAAACAATAATAACAAATCTTAGGTTTAGGCCACGCCCACTTCAGGCTTTAAATCGAACCTGGATATTTGGAGAACTCCATCAGATGGGTTAAGAGACTAATGAACAGGCATTATGTATGCTATATAACAGGTTATAAAGCATACATAATGCCTGTTCATTAGTATATTATCATCTGTTATAAACCAGAGATTATAACCTCATGTATTCTTTATTCATGAGATATGCTAATACTTGTTTTTAGTCCTGAACTTTAATCATCAGAACACAAAAATGAACATTAAAGTGCATTAAAACATTTAAATGGATTTACACACCAGCTTAGCGTTAGTTTTCTTATCGCGAGCTGTAGCTAATTGTCAGATGTACTGTATTACGCATTCGTGAGAGTAGATGCTGCACTTCTGCTTTTGTGTTGTATTTTCATGTGTGATGAGAGGATGTGAGTAAAAGACTGTCCTGATTGTCAGATAAGTTCAAGAAATATTTTGTTTCTTAGAAGAATTCCAAGTGAAATTTTCTTTCATTACATTACAATGGAACTTAAATCTAATCTGACCTTAGTCTCATCTTTTTGTAGGACGCAAAGAAGTTTTAACACAAAACCCATTATGCTTAATGAACACCTTGCTGTGGTGTTAGGAGGTAGCATGCAGTCGCGTGGCACTTGGGTTTGCGGTTGTTCTTATAGCACGCTCAGAAAGGAAGTGGTGTTTTGAAGCTGGCATGCCATCTCTGCAATCTGTACAACCCTGCTTTGAGACCCTGATTGCAGGCTTTAATGACTTTCAGCTCAAGCTGTTTGTAGATTTGAATGTTGTCTTTATCTAACGCAAGAGCACAGGTTTGCAATTTAAATACATAACCAAGCTATGAATCTAATCTTCCCATCCCATCTGGAGCTCCTGACGGCCCCGGTGACGTTTTCAGCCCCGGACTGAACCTACACGTCTGTTTCTCCGTGAGTTGATATGACTGGAGGTCCTGATGCTCTTATCTGCATAGGTTCGTGCAGCAGGGCCTCGTTCTTGTGCTGGCGTGTGGTCAGAGCTGCACTGATCAGTGTCATGGCAACTGTTTAAAGTGAGCTGAAGAGAAACCGCAGCCTTGAAGCGAGCTCTACAACACACGTGTCATGTAGGTCACACTAACAGTTGTGTCAGTTTGCTATTTTTTCTGTTTGTTGTGAATTGAGTTATGTATGTTTTAAGGTATACAATGGTTCAGTATATATGATTTAGAACCTTCAGTATGAAATATACTTTCCAGCACAAAGACTTTCACACTACCTACTGTACATAGCAAAGGCCACGTCCCTTCAGTAGGACTTTCAGGAACCGAGGCCGTGCCGGATTAAATGTTACTATCAGGAACAGAGGCAGAAACACCAGCCTTTGTCACTGGGATTGTTCAGGCGAAGGCCTTCACAAGAGACCACGCCCCCTTTACTAGGACTGACAAGAATAGAAACAGAGACCATGCCTCCTTTACTTGGATTATTAGGAATGGAAACAATAGGAATAAATCCTCCTATACTAGAGCTAACAGCTATAGAGACAGAGGACACGCCTCCTATACTGGAGCTAACAGCTATAGAGACAGAGGACACGCCTCCTATACTGGGGCTAACAGCTATAAACACAGAGGACACGCCTCCTATACTAGAGCTAACAGCTATAAACACAGAGGACACGCCTCCTATACTGGGGCTAACAGCTATAAACACAGAGGACACGCCTCCTATACTGGAGCTAACAGCTATAAACACAGAGGACACGCCTCCTATACTAGAGCTAACAGCTATAAACACAGAGGACACGCCTCCTATACTAGAGCTAACAGCTATAAACACAGAGGACACGCCTCCTATACTAGAGCTAACAGCTATAAACACAGAGGACACGCCTCCTATACTGGAGCTAACAGCTATAAACACAGAGGACACGCCTCCTATACTGGAGCTAACAGCTATAAACACAGAGGACACGCCTCCTATACTGGAGCTAACAGCTATAGAGACAGAGGACACGCCTCCTATACTAGAGCTAACAGCTATAGAGACAGAGGACACGCCTCCTATACTGGAGCTAACAGCTATAAACACAGAGGACACGCCTCCTATACTGGAGCTAACAGCTATAGAGACAGAGGACACGCCTCCTATACTAGAGCTAACAGCTATAGAGACAGAGGACACGCCTCCTATACTGGAGCTAACAGCTATAGAGACAGAGGACACGCCTCCTATACTAGAGCTAACAGCTATAGAGACAGAGGACACGCCTCCTATACTGGAGCTAACAGCTATAAACACAGAGGACACGCCTCCTATACTGGAGCTAACAGCTATAGAGACAGAGGACACGCCTCCTATACTAGAGCTAACAGCTATAAACACAGAGGACACGCCTCCTATACTGGAGCTAACAGCTATAGAGACAGAGGACAGGCCTCCTATACTGGAGCTAACAGCTATAAACACAGAGGACACGCCTCCTATACTGGAGCTAACAGCTATAAACACAGAGGACACGCCTCCTATACTGGAGCTGACAGCTATAAACACAGAGGACACGCCTCCTATACTGGAGCTAACAGCTATAGAGACAGAGGACATGCCTCCTATACTGGAGCTAACAGCTTTAAACACAGAGGACATGCCTCCTATACTGGAGCTAACAGCTATAAACACAGAGGACACGCCTCCTATACTGGAGCTAACAGCTATAAACACAGAGGACACGCCTCCTATACTGGAGCTAACAGCTATAAACACAGAGGACACGCCTCCTATACTAGAGCTAACAGCTATAGAGACAGAGGACACGCTTCCTATACTAGAGCTAACAGCTATAGAGACAGAGGACACGCCTCCTATACTAGAGCTAACAGCTATAGAGACAGAGGACACGCCTCCTATACTAGAGCTAACAGCTATAGAGACAGAGGACACGCTTCCTATACTAGAGCTAACAGCTATAAACACAGAGGACACGCCTCCTATACTGGAGCTAACAGCTATAAACACAGAGGACACGCCTCCTATACTAGAGCTAACAGCTATAAACACAGAGGACACGCCTCCTATACTGGAGCTAACAGCTATAGAGACAGAGGACACGCCTCCTATACTGGAGCTAACAGCTATAGAGACAGAGGACACGCCTCCTATACTGGAGCTAACAGCTATAAACACAGAGGACACGCCTCCTATACTGGGGCTAACAGCTATAAACACAGAGGACACGCCTCCTATACTGGAGCTAACAGCTATAAACACAGAGGACACGCCTCCTGTACTGGAGCTAACAGCTATAAACACAGAGGACACGCCTCCTATACTGGAGCTAACAGCTATAAACACAGAGGACACGCCTCCTATACTGGAGCTAACAGCTATAAACACAGAGGACACGCCTCCTATACTGGAGCTAACAGCTATAAACACAGAGGACACGCCTCCTATACTGGAGCTAACAGCTATAAACACAGAGGACACGCCTCCTATACTGGAGCTGACAGCTATAAACACAGAGGACACGCCTCCTATACTGGAGCTAACAGCTATAAACACAGAGGACACGCCTCCTATACTGGAGCTAACAGCTATAAACACAGAGGACACGCCTCCTATACTGGAGCTAACAGCTATAAACACAGAGGACACGCCTCCTATACTGGAGCTAACAGCTATAAACACAGAGGACACGCCTCCTATACTGGAGCTAACAGCTATAAACACAGAGGACACGCCTCCTATACTGGAGCTAACAGCTATAAACACAGAGGACACGCCTCCTATACTGGAGCTAACAGCTATAAACACAGAGGACACGCCTCCTATACTAGAGCTAACAGCTATAAACACAGAGGACACGCCTCCTATACTAGAGCTAACAGCTATAAACACAGAGGACACGCCTCCTATACTGGAGCTAACAGCTATAAACACAGAGGACACGCCTCCTATACTGGAGCTAACAGCTATAAACACAGAGGACACGCCTCCTATACTGGAGCTAACAGCTATAAACACAGAGGACACGCCTCCTATACTGGAGCTAACAGCTATAAACACAGAGGACACGCCTCCTATACTGGAGCTAACAGCTATAAACACAGAGGACACGCCTCCTATACTGGAGCTAACAGCTATAAACACAGAGGACACGCCTCCTATACTAGAGCTAACAGCTATAAACACAGAGGACACGCCTCCTATACTAGAGCTAACAGCTATAAACACAGAGGACACGCCTCCTATACTGGAGCTAACAGCTATAAACACAGAGGACACGCCTCCTATACTGGAGCTAACAGCTATAAACACAGAGGACACGCCTCCTATACTGGAGCTAACAGCTATAAACACAGAGGACACGCCTCCTATACTGGAGCTAACAGCTATAAACACAGAGGACACGCCTCCTATACTGGAGCTAACAGCTATAAACACAGAGGACACGCCTCCTATACTGGAGCTAACAGCTATAAACACAGAGGACACGCCTCCTATACTGGAGCTAACAGCTATAAACACAGAGGACACGCCTCCTATACTGGGGCTAACAGCTATAAACACAGAGGACACGCCTCCTATACTGGAGCTAACAGCTATAAACACAGAGGACACGCCTCCTATACTGGAGCTAACAGCTATAAACACAGAGGACACGCCTCCTATACTGGAGCTAACAGCTATAAACACAGAGGACACGCCTCCTATACTGGAGCTAACAGCTATAAACACAGAGGACACGCCTCCTATACTGGGGCTAACAGCTATAAACACAGAGGACACGCCTCCTATACTGGAGCTAACAGCTATAAACACAGAGGACACGCCTCCTATACTGGAGCTAACAGCTATAAACACAGAGGACACGCCTCCTATACTGGAGCTGACAGCTATAAACACAGAGGACACGCCTCCTATACTGGAGCTGACAGCTATAAACACAGAGGACACGCCTCCTATACTGGAGCTGACAGCTATAAACACAGAGGACACGCCTCCTATACTGGAGCTAACAGCTATAAACACAGAGGACACGCCTCCTATACTGGAGCTAACAGCTATAAACACAGAGGACACGCCTCCTATACTGGAGCTAACAGCTATAAACACAGAGGACACGCCTCCTATACTGGGGCTAACAGCTATAAACACAGAGGACACGCCTCCTATACTGGAGCTGACAGCTATAAACACAGAGGACACGCCTCCTTGGCTAAATCCTGGTACCTTGCTGTAAGGTAGCGACCTCATAGTGCTGATGTTGCTCCGCAGACCTGCTGCTGTTGCTGTTTTTGATTCATTTCACACCTGATGAACTGTGCACTCGACAACTCTAGCAGTTGATTCAGACTTTTTCTTTCTTTATTATTCTGGATTGTATTTTTATTAATTATATATTTTATTTATATTATTATTCTGCATTTTCCTGAAGCTTGTGTGCTTTTCCTGAAGCGCATGCTAACCTGTATGTTAATGTTAAATGAGTCTCTGCAGTGTTTTTGAGAGTGTGTGAAACCGAGATACACGTGCTGACAGGTCCCAGCGAGGCTTAAACACATCCTCTCTGGGATTTCACAGGAACATTGTGCAACAGAAGGGATGCTAATCTGAGCTTTATTCTGGGCTGCACGGTTATCCAGACTCGCTGCCTCTCAGACTGTGTGTGTGATAATTATCTGTTGGTGAAATGTAAACACCCGCCTGGCTGAAGCCCTTTATTATGCTCTTCATATTCAGACCGTGGCTGTGCTCTCATCCAGGCCGTGACTCAGATGGCTGCTAGTGATCTGGACAAGTCTAACACACCGTGCTGCAGCGGATTAATTGATTGTTTCTCATTGTTAGTGAAAGGGTTTCAACAGGTCGTGATAAATTAGCATGGCTAACTTTTTAGATGCTAACAGGTTCGTATAAGACTTTAAAGTGTTGTTATGTGGCCACCAGGCTAAAAGGAAGCATCCTTCACTTTGTCAAATTCTCACCAGAAACCACTCCTTTACACCACGCTAGACCGCTGAGATACCGATAAGAATTGCGTTTCATTGTTTATACAGAGATTCATTCATTCAATCATCTTCTACCGCTTATCCGAACTACCTCGGGTCACGGGGAGCCTGTGTCTATCTCAGGCGTCATCGGGCATCAAGGCAGGATACACCCTGGACGGAGTGCCAACCCATCACAGGGCACACACACACACACACACTCTCATTCACTCACACACTACGGACAATTTTCCAGAGATGCCAATCAACCTACCATGCATGTCTTTGGACCAGGGGAGGAAGCCGGAGTACCCGGAGGAAACCCCTGAGGCACGGGGAGAACATGCAAACTCCACACACACAAGGCGGAGGCGGGAATCGAACCCCCAACCCTGGAGGTGTGAGGCAAACGTGCTAACCACTAAGCCACCGTGACCCCCATACAGAGATTGATTCCAGACTTTTCTTATCGTTAACCTTTTCTTTATTGTTTTAATGTCCCATTTTTATCGTAAATTCATGCTGCACTCCCTTCTTCTAAGTGCTTTATTTTTCTGGAGACACACACATCTCTAGACTGCACACATGGCACACACTCTGCGTGCAAAGTGTGTAAGTCTGCGAGTTTCCATCAGCCGTCATCTGATGCCACTTTAAGCGTTTTTTTTTTGTTCCGGCAGGATTATTGCAAACATATGACGGTGGAACAAAACAAAGGAAGCAGAAACCCACTAAACATGGCTACTTTGAATAATCCGGAATCTAAACAAATCCGGGCCTGTGTCGTGAAGCAGAGGACATTGGAGAAGGAGGATGAGATGTTTTGAGAACTGGGTGTGCCTTAGAACTGCCTGGAACCTGTTTTTTAACCTCCTCCTACCAGGAGAAGATGAAAACCTGGTTTCAAAACGTTAACAAGAATTTTTTCATGCCTATCGTTTTGAGAACGATCGAGTTAGACAGTGTTTTCTTCTCTTGGATTTGTTGTTTATTTCCCTTCCAAATTTCTATGCAAATTGTTCAGCAGTCATTCCTGCGCAGACTCTGAGCTCTGCACTGAACCAGCGTGGTTCATCGTTTAGCTTAATCACCTTTCAAAGGAATTTGGTAAATTTCTTCAAAAGGTAATTGTTAGTCGTCTTGATGTCACACAAACACACACACACACACACACACACACACACACACACACACACACACACACACACCACTGCAGGGTGAAAGCATTATAAGCAATGTCATCTCTCACAAACACTATTGGCAGTACATCAGCCACACACACACACACACACACACACACACACACACCCCTCTTCTAAACATCTACAAAACTTTGCTGTTGAGGTGTCCATGTTTTCTTGGCCTGCACTTCTTTAAATGAGTTTGGTATAACTCCACCCAATTTGCCTCCACCTCACAAAATTTGAAGGTGGAATTGTAATAAAAAGCTGATCAACGTTTACGTACGTCGTATAATCAGAGTTCAAGCCCCAGCACTGCCAAGCTGGCACTGTTGGGCCCTTGAGCAAGGCCCTTAACCCGCGTCTTTGCTCCAGTGGTGCTGTATCATGCGCTCTGACCCCAACCTCCAAAGTTGGGATATGTGAAGAAAGAAAGAATTTCACTGTGCTGTAATGTAGATGTGACAAAATAAAGGATTCAATTCTTTCTGTTCTATTCTAATATAGTTTCTTGTAAACATGGAATTTATAGAACACAAATTTATAGAGTTATAACTCTACAGAACACTGACACTGGAGACCACGATAAATAAACCTCACCACATCCATGATGAAAAAAAACAAACAAAAAACTTTCATGTTTATGAGGCTCGTCATCGACGGAAGGTCGGGTCAATGAGCTGTTACTATGGAAACGACTTGAATCTGCTTGGCGTCTTGGGTCCATTTTAACCTGTAATTTATCAACCCTCTCCTGAGCAAACAGATTCAGGAAGGTATAGTTTTGTATCTACAAGGATTTGTGTGATTTAAACGTCTGATACTTGTGAAATTAGCCTTGTAAAGCTGGTGGGAAAAAATTAAATGCAAACGTTTTTATTTTATTTATTTATTTATACTTTTTGCTGAACTGTTTCTTTAGACAATAGGAAGGTTCCATGTAGTTGGATTACATGTGTGTGTAAAGAAAGAGCTATTATTCTTGTTCATGGAGCAGCATTAATTATGCCTTACTGTCTAAATATTTGCTATAGATGTGGCTTTGTGTTGTTCACACATACACACACACACACACACACACACACACTGCATCATGAATAATACATAGCCTGGTCCAATGTAAATTGTGAAAAATATATTGGAATTAAATGCAATTTGCATGAGTGTGTGTGTGTGTGTGTGTGTGTGTGTGTGTGTGTGTGTGTGTGTGTGTGACATTTGCTTGTGCAGTTTCTCTGTTTTGTATAACAGGTTTGCTCATACACGCCTCCACGTCAGGAGTGTGTTAAAGCTTACAGTGTGTACAGACGTGTGTGTGTCAGTTTGGACAGGAAGCTCCACTGAGTACAGCCCAAACTGCTCTGTTCAGACTCTCTCTCCTTCTCTCCCTCTTCTCTTTTTCTGCAAACTAATCAAGGTAATTATTTTTTCCAACCCATTTTTAACGCTTGCTTTTGTGTTCGCTTTGAGTTTGCACTAATAAAGTGTTGAGGGGGATGAAAAGCTTTAGAGAGCAGAATAACAGTAAAAACCTTCTCCTTCTTCTGCATGCAGTTTGCACTGGTTTCCAGGCTGCTGCACTTTGGCGCGTGTGTGTGAGAGATTCCGTGTGGGGTTTTAACACGAAAGCTCATTTCCCTTCTGAAGACGGATTCGGTTCTCTGTCCTGTGTTAATGATGTGATTTTCGGATTAACGGAAGGACAAAAGTTTAGCGGAAAGATGTCTGTAAGACGGTGTTAGAGCTCGAGCTCGTGTCGCACATTTCTGGGTTATTAAGGAACTTTAAAACTTTTAAAAATGGTGTGCGTGCGTTTGTGTTTGTGTATATGTGTTTGTAAGTGTGTGTGTGTGTGTATGTGTGTGTATGTGTGTGTGCGTGCGTTTGTGTGTGTATATGTGTATGTGTGTGTATGTGTGTGTGCGTGCGTTTGTGTGTGTATATGTGTATGTGTGTGTATGTGTGTGTGCGTGTGGGCGTGCGTTTGTGTGTATATTTGTGTATGTGTGTGTATGTGTGTGTGCGTGCGTTTGTGTGTGTATATGTGTATGTAAGTGTGTGTGCGTGCGTGTGTGCGTGCGTTTGTGTGTGCGTGTGTGTGTGTGTGCGTGTATGTGTGTGTATGTGTGCGCTTGTGTGTGTGCGTGTGTGTGTGCGCTTGTGTGTGTGTGTGTGTGCGCATATGTGTGTGTGTGTATGTGCGTGTGCATATGTGTGTGTGTATATGTGTGTGTGTGTGCATGTGTGTGTGCGTGTGCATGTGTGTGTGTGTGTGTGTGCGCGCGCGCGCGCGTGTACTGAATAATAATTGAGAAACAGAACCTCACACTTTCGGCATCTTCCGTGCGTTTTCCGGAAACACCCGAACTCAGGCAGCTTGTATTAATTAGTTAGACTTTGCAAAATCTACCGAGTATTTTGATTTGTAGAAACTGGGTCTCGGAATTCTTTACAATTCTTTGCATTTCCTTCAACAATTTATATGTTTTAATATATTATCGATAGCCTAATAATCTGAAAAAAAAAAATAAATAAATAAAAATAAAAATAATAATAATAATAATAATAATAATAATAATAATAATTTATTTTACTAGGGTTCCATTTTCTGAGAGTATAAAGGGAAAGTTATATATGAGTTATATATGAGTTATATATGAGTTATATATGAGTTATATATGAATAACAATCTGACTATTTTATTTAGAGCCTATAGAAATAATACAGGACCTTCAGGTTGTTATTTTACTGTTTATTAGGAAGAGAAGGTCACATGTTTGTTGTCTAATGCAGAAGTTTAACAATATAATATAATAACACATTAACACACATGTAACAAACAGTTCATATCTGATGCTCTGTGGGCTCTTCGGCTGGGAGAAATATTCCAAATTTGATTAAAACTAAAAAAACAAAACATATTTTCGAACCTAGATAACAATTATGGTTTTGCAATGTTTATGGTCTAAATGTTTCACAGAACCATCAGCTCAGAAAATACGCTCGATAATACATAGCACTTTGTAAGTAGTATTCATAACATTCATACAACGTTGTTGTAACATGATACCAACATTACTACAGCAGAACGTTTTAGGAATGCTGTTTTTGGATCAGTACGCCGTGCAGTTTTTAAACCTTCTGTGAAATTCCGGCTGAATGTTCCTTTAAAGTTCTCAATCGGTTGTGAAAAGACATCGGTGGAACCCAGTTTTGTATTTAAATCCACCCTCTAGCCCAAATAGCCTTGTTTGTTTTGGAGCCCGTAACCACTGGGCAGATGTACAGACAGGTATTTTGCTCGGAGCTCTGAGTCGATGAGATATTTTACGCTTTTACGCTAAAGGAGGCTCAGCTTCATCAGCATAGAGATGTTCGACCCAGGAATGTCGGGTTTGCGACTTGATTATTGCAATGGATCAAGTTACAAGTGATGAAGTTACAGTTAATGTTGTCACGAAATAGCTTGCATATTTAGCTCAGGCGAGGCGTCAACATACCCAAAATATACAGAATAATATTCATTGGACTGGAAAATGATCAGTAATATCATTACTGGCTATTAAACCAAAATTATGTAGTATTTATTGCATAAGTAATGGTTTATATGTAATGATTTATAATCGCACTATCTGGCGCCCAGACGAGGATAAGTTCTTTTATGAGTTTGGTTTCTCTCAACGTTTCTTCCTCATTTTACCTCAGGGAGTTTTTCTTCACTACTTGTTCCTCTGGTTTGTTCATTAAAGGTCCAGGTCAATAAAAATGAAGCTTGGATGTTGTTTTGTTTTTACAGTTCGTTGAGTTTCCAGCTGTAAATCTGCTTAAATAATTTAAGAACTTATCCATTTTCTAGTTAGTTCAAAAACTCATAGCATTTCTAAAGCCTGATGTTTAGTGTAAACGCAGTCTGACTCAGACTTTATCAGTTCTTCTGAGGTTATAATAGTTTGAATCTGTCTATTTGAAATTTCCAGCTCCAGGTATCTCGTCTGTCAGTTCACACCCAGAAAAAATATCCTAAAACTCTAAACCACTGACACTGAAGGAGATTTGATGGGCAAAATTGATGAGATGTATTCACCTGGATGTTTAACCTAGTTCTTCCTGTTGCAGGCATCATGGTGGCCCACAAGGAGTTCGCTACAGCCGGGAAGACAGCTGGTCTGCAGATTTGGCGTATAGAGAACCTGGACCTCAAACCTGTTCCCAAGAACCTGCATGGAAACTTCTACATCGGAGATGCCTACCTGTTACTGTACACCACAACTGCTCCATCCTACTACATCCACATGTGGCTGGGTGAGTGGCATTGCTCCATCTCCAGCTGTGCTCCAGATGTGTTTTTCAGAATTAAGGTGTTAAGTTACACCTTAACATTCAGGCTTCATTGTCGCAGCCGCAGTGTAACGTAAGTGCTACAGGTGACGTTTTTTTGTTTTTGTGAAGCAGCTTTTGGTGCCTTTGGTAAACTAGAGAAAGGTTCATCGTGAGGAAACATGTTTGTCTGAGGAAGGATGTGGTTTCCTCACTATTTTTGAGATGCTAGTTTAATCCGCATCTGCTTTTTCAGTTTAGGACACATGACCGTGATGTGTTGCGACCGAAGGTGTGTGTTTTGCTTTGTATCTCACTTAAACCCACCTTTGGATAGAAGCGTTTTAATAAGC
Source organism: Tachysurus vachellii (assembly GCF_030014155.1). Classification (NCBI taxonomy): domain Eukaryota; kingdom Metazoa; phylum Chordata; class Actinopteri; order Siluriformes; family Bagridae; genus Tachysurus; species Tachysurus vachellii. The sequence goes on along the minus strand of NC_083460.1, from coordinate 2,031,675 downwards.
ACAAGAACGTCATCAAATACTTACTTTTTATCCGTTTACAGTTACGTTTCATGTTAGGGGACAAAGTTATTTAGCATTCTGACATTTTCATGCTGTCAGGACTCAGCCCGGACTTTTTGGCCTTGTGCATTTGTTGTCGTTCCTCGTCACGTGTCTGCCCCGCACACGTCTGCTCCTTCCTGTCACCACACCTGCTCCTTATTGTGTCATTATTGTCCTTTGTATAAATGTGAGCCGCGTTGCGGAGGGAAGCGTGGATTCATTAGTTACGTTTAATCCTCGTCATGTCAAGTCATTGTTAAGTGTCGTCATTTGTATTGTTTCAGTTATCGTCTTTTCTGTCTTTGTCTTCCTCATTTATTAAACCCCTTTCATTTGGAGCTATCCTGCAAACGGATCTGTCGCCATCCTTCCTGGATGTGACACCTGCAGGTCGTTCCTTCACCAGCTTCTCTTTTTTCTCTCTCTTTGTCGTGTTGTCATGATACCGCAAAACCATAAAACCATAAAAGTCCATAAAAATGGTGGGAACCGTAAACTTACACTTACACCAACTGGTGATTTCTTTCATTCCTTTTAAATATAAAGTGAATCACCATAACAACAGTTTTTTTTTTACTCGTCTTCTCTACTGACCAATCAGAATCAAGATTTCAGCATCTTGAATCTCGTGTTAGCTTTTGATACGTTTGTGTTTCACAATTCTTGTATAACATGCACTGAATGTTCATGCAATTCTTTCTTCCCTTTTATTCTCGATCACATTTCTTAATCTCCTTCACAGAAGACGACACAACGATTGACTGTCCGTGTCGTGGGAAGTCTTCTGTGACTCAGCACTTAAAAATCCCACATGGCAGAAAGCAGAACTGCTTCTTGGGTTTTGTTCTTAAACAATTAATGTTAGTCTCCATTCTCTGGACTGATTGACCTCTGCTACTTTTTGTCCAAGACGGCGGTGATTCCTTGAATCTCCAGAGTGGAAAGTTTCCTAACCTTTCTGCATGTCTTTTCTCAGGGTTACCATGTGGTTTTTATAACTCCATAAACAAATCCAAGTTTTCTTCTCCCGGTGGAGTGAGCTGGAACGTCTCAGTGTGACTCCACAGCTCTTGAGGTCTTAAAGGAACAGTACGGACAAACATTTCCATTGTTGTGATCCGAGTCACGGTTGTGATGTGTTGAGATTTGCGTTTTGCTTATTTGACAAGTTTAACGAGTTCATTATCCTGGTCACAGGAGGTGTAATTGATTCATTAGTTTAGATTCTGCTCAAATCTTGGTCAAGACTCGATCTGTATGAGTGACGAGTCGTTTCTAAGCGATTCGGCTCTTTGATTCGGCTCTTTTAGGTGAGCTTCGAGAGCCAGCACTAAATGTTTGTTTGATGGCTCTTTCTACATGTATGCAATGCTGTTGCCATGGCAATGTGTTTGTAATTAATATGTTTTTTAATATCTGAGCCGTTTGCTAGCGTGAATAGTGAGCCGTGTGTTTGACTCAACAAAATGACATTAATGGATCATATCTTCCAATTGTCAAAGTAAAGGTTTTACAAAATGTAAGAATATCTCAGCTGATACAGAACCTCTGATATATTTTAGACAAAGTTCTTGTTGAGGGTTACAGTGCGATTTCATGACAGTATCATAATACCATAGTGTCTCTGGTTAAGAATCAAATGACAATGAATCGTCGATTCCTGTCAGTGAACTGCCTCCAAAGATGTGATCTGTACACCATCTCTAGTCCATGTGATCTCCAGATGTGATGTGTACACCATCTCTAGTCCAACATGTAACTCAGATTTTGATGAACTCAGTTTAAAATGAGTTTGTTTAGATGAGATTGAGGTTGTTCTTGTGAAGTTTTTCCATGTTTTCAGGTTTTAAAACTTACAGCTTGCTTCCACTTTTGCTTTAAACCTGCACTTTAACACTCTGCTCTTCTCCTGTGATGATTTCTTCATGTAGGAGATGAGTGCTCGCAGGACGAGAGCGGCGCCGCGGCCATCTTTGCCACACAGCTGGACGATCATCTGGGCGGCAGCCCGGTGCAGTTCCGTGAGGTCCAGAATAACGAATCCATCGCTTTCCTGGGATACTTCAAGTCGGGCATTAAGTATCAGGTGCGGATCAAATGATGCTCTTTATAAACCCTCCACAAACATGTTCAATGTTCTAAGAACATCTGCTTTAATACAGGTTTCCCACGCAATGTTATTGCAGCGTTATTCACACAACATTAAAGTGAACATTATGGAAACTTTAGTAATAATATTCACAAACCAGGCATCGGTCACAGTCTGGTATAAAAATCAAGCCAAGCCCCACCTGCTTTTAGCATATCTCGTTTGAGTGACATGTCAGTTGACCAACCATAAACGGTTTTCTTAAAAATGTTTACTCGCTGCTTTGAAACAAAAACTTTACTACAGTTTAAAGATGTTGAACAGTTGAAACATTTCTAGGAACTTTTATATGCATTATTCTGAAGCTTGTAGTGAACAATGAGAAAAGTGAGAAAAGTAAACAGTAGAGATGGGGAACTCGAGTCATATGACTTGACTCGAGTCAGACTTAAGTCGCAAATTTGAGACTTGAGACTTGCTTGACAAATATTAAAAAAGACTCGACTTGACTTTGACTTGACATTCATGACTTGAGACTTGACTCAGACTTGAGTTAAATGACTCAGAGATGGGGGACTTGACTTGACTCGAGTCAGACTTAAGTCGCAAATTTGAGACTTAAGACTTGCTTGACAAATATTAAAAAAAGACTCGACTTGACTTTGACTTGACATTCATGACTTGAGACTTGACTCAGACTTGAGTTAAATGACTCAGAGATGGGGGACTTGACTTGACTCGAGTCAGACTTAAGTCGCAAATTTGAGACTTAAGACTTGCTTGACAAATATTAAAAAAAGACTCGACTTGACTTTGACTTGACATTATGACTTGAGACTTACTTGTGACTTACACGTGTGTGACTTACTCACACCTCTGATGAACAATGAGATGCTTCTTGTCCTTTTTGTGAGACATTTTAAACTTCTGAATTTATTTTGTAAAAGCATTAAAGCAATGTTGTTGATTTTTGTGCAGTGTGTGTGTGTGTGTGTGTGTAGAGAAAGCCCATGCGAAGAAACAATTATAAGGCACTCAGTACTTCACATTCTTTCCAACACAACACACCAATTTCATTACCGCAGCATGTTTACTGACCTCGACTGAGAAAAGCGCCTCTGTTTTTCATTTCCAGCAAGCTTTTTTTTTCTAGTCTTTATTTTTAAACTGGTTTTCAGAGCCTATATAATGAGAAAACAGCTTGGCTTTGTCTCGTAGATGGTGAGGATGCTGGAAAATCTGCCTCGGTGGTCTGTTTGTAGTCGTATTTGTTTAGCTGCAAGAGAATATTTGTGTCCCTGTTTTAGAGATAATTCAGTGTGCAGATTAATAGACGATCAAGGAAGACATTTTGTTTGGGATCCACTTTTAGCTGTCAACCTGTAAAAATCTGTATTGTCCATGTCTATTTTACTGTGACTGACACAAAGACCACACCCCCTTTGCTTAATCAGACTCACTGACCACGCCCCCTTTAACTGACACAGAGGCCACGCCTCCTTTAATGTGACTGACATCTTTCCCACACCCCCTTTGCTTAATCAGTCTCATTGGCCATGCCTTCTTTAACTGACACAGAGGCCACACCCCCTTTGATTAATCAGACTCACTGGCCACGCCCCCTTTAACTGACACAGAGGCCACGCCTCCTTTAATGTGACTGACATCTTTCCCACACCCCCTTTGCTTAATCAGTCTCATTGGCCACGCCTTCTTTAACTGACACAGAGGCCATATCTCCTTTGATTAATCAGACTCATTGGCCATGCCTCCTTTAACTGACACAGAGGCCATGCCTCCTTTAATGTGACTGACACAGAGACCACACCCCCTTTGCTTAATCAGTCTCATTGGCCATGCCTTCTTTAACTGACACAGAGACCACACCCCCTTGCTTAATCAGACTCATTGGCCACGCCTCCTTTAACTGACACAGAGTCCACGCCTCCTTTAATGTGACGGACACAGAGACCACACCCCCTTTTCTTAATCAGACTCATTGGCCACGCCTCCTTTAACTGACATAGAGACCATATCTCCTTTGCTGAAATAGACAGCTTCAAAGGCCACGCCCATTTCTCTCTGTAACAGACCAGTAGAGAGGCCACACCTCCTTTTCTGAGAAACCACAGCAAAGGCTGTACAATGTGAATAATTATTTTCATCTTTTGCTCTCTCTCTGTCTCTCTCTCGCTCTCTCTGTCTCTCTCTCTCTCTCTCGCTCTCTCTCTCTCTCTCTCTCTCTCTCTCTCTCTCTCTCTCTCTGTCTCTCTCTCTCTCTCTCTGTCTCTCTCTCTCTGTCTCTCTCTCTCTCTCTCTCTCTGTCTCTGTCTCTCTCTGTCTCTCTCTCTCTCTGTCTCTCTCTCTCTCTCTCTCTGCCTCTCTCTCTCTCTCTCTCTCTCTCTCTCTCTCTCTCTCTCTCTCTCTGTCTCTACAGAAAGGTGGTGTTGCTTCTGGTTTCCATCACGTGGTGACTAACAAAGTGGATGTGAAGCGTTTGCTGCATTTGAAGGGACGGAGAGTGATCAGAGCCACAGAAGTGAACTTTGGCTGGTCCAGCTTTAATAAGGGCGACTGCTTCATCGTGGACCTGGGAGAGGTAACGTCCACGTCCACGTCCTCGACTGCGCTTCCTCTCAGGACGAGAAAAGAGTCTGATATCCTGAGTGCTTTAGAAAACTTTTCCAATAATTTTTTTATCGCATTAGATTCTAACTTTGCCTTCCTCTGCAGAACATCTACCAGTGGATGGGCAGCGAGTGTAACCGCTTCGAGAAGGTGAAGGCGTCTATGGTGGCCATCGACATCCGCGATAACGAGCGCAACGGAAGAGCCAAGCTGTGCATGGTGGAGGAAGGATCAGAACCAGATCAGCTTATTCAAGTGAGAAGAATAGAGAAAGAGAATAGAAATAGTCAGAGTAGTGACTTTAGTACTCAATAACACGTTCTCCCATATCCTGACACTCCACCAGGCTCTCGGCCCCAAAACGACCATCGCTCCTGCCACACCTGATGACGAACATGTCGAGATGTCCAACAAGAAAAAGGGGGCATTGTACCTGGTAATGCAGAACACTTCACCACCATACACTTCACCCAGAGTCATGTGAAAAATCCCACTCGAATAATCCTTAATCCGTCACTAATAATCCCAGTCTATAGTTCCACTTAAATAATCCTGCTCTAATAATCTCACTCTAGTAAACCACTTGAATAAAGATCCCATTTGAATAGTTACAGTTGAATAATATCACTTACGTAATCTCACTCCAATAATCTGATAACAACGATACAGCTCTAATAATCCCACTCGATTACAGTAGTTCCACCATTATAACCCCGCCCTAATAATCCCATGCAGATCTCAGACGCCACCAGCACCATGAAGACGGCCGTGGTGGCTCCTTCCAGTCCGTTCAAGCAGGAAATGCTGTCGCTCGATGACTGCTACATCCTGGACAACGGCATTGATGGCAACATGTTTGTGTGGAAAGGTGATGAGAAAGTCAGGTTTATTTTACATTTACATTTACGGCATTTAGCAGACACCCTTATCCAGAATGACTTACAACTGAGCAACTGAGGGTTGCTCAGGGGCCCAGCAGTGGCAGCTTGGTGGACCTGGGGTTCGAACCTTCCAATCAGTAGCCCAACACCTTAACCACTGAGCTACCACATCCCCATTTTCACGTCTGTGTCACATGACACGTTGACGAAAGCGTCGAACTCCACATCATTGTTTTTTTTTGTTTTGTTTATGTTTTTTTGCTCTCAGGTTCAAAGGCTAACACAGAGGAGCGCAAGGCAGCCATGAAAGTGGCTCAGGATTTCATTAAAGAGAAGAAATACTCCAGTAAAACACAGGTACACTGCAGCCTTGTGCAGAAAACACTCTACAAAACACAACATGACAATTTTAGATTTTTCTAATCCGTTTTTTTTTTTTTTTTGGTTAAATGTGTCGCATTTTACTGATTTACGCAAATAGATTAAAACTATTTAAAATTCTATTTCATTCTAATTGCTTTGATTTTTTTTTTTTTTAACAAATGCTTTAAATATTTTCTTTGGAACAATTAAAAACAAAACACACAATAAACTAAAAAGAACTTTGACCAAAGTACCTCATCATTACTTTAACCCTAACATTAAAGTCTTTCTATTTTTTTTTACATGTTACAGCAAACATTTGCATATTTTTATGATGAAACAGTGGTTTATTATTTAAATATTATTTAAATATTTATTAAAATAATGAAATAATTGAATGGTTCCCGTGTTCCAGCACAATTATGGTGTAATCTTTGCCTTGTGTGCCTGCAGATCCAGGTGATGCCTGCAGGGGGCGAGACAACGCTCTTCAAGCAGTTCTTCTCTAACTGGAGAGATAAGGACCAGACGACGGGCCCCAGTAAAGCGTACACCATCGGCAAGATCGCAAATGTGAAGCAGATTCCCTTCGACGCCTCCACGCTGCACTCCAACCAGTCCATGGCGGCGCAGCACAACATGGTGGACGACGGCTCCGGGAAGGTTCAGGTGCGAGACGCTTAAAGTTCATTCGTTCAGTCATTCAGTCAATGTCAGTCAGTCAGTCAGTCATTCAGTCAGTCAGTCAATCAGTCAGTCAGTCATTCAGTCAGTCATTCAGTCAGTCAGTCAGTCATTCAGTCAGTCAGTCATTCAGTCAGTCAATCAGTCAGTCAGTCAGTCAGTCTTTCAGTCAGTCAGTCAGTCATTCAGTCAGTCAGTCAGTCATTCAGTCAGCCAGTCAGTCAGTCAGTCAGTCATTCAGTCAGTCAGTCAGTCATTCAGTCAGTCAGTCTTTCAGTCAGTCAGTCAGTCATTCAGTCAGTCAGTCATTCAGTCAGTCAGTCAGTCAGTCATTCAGTCAGTCAGTCATTCAGTCAGTCAGTCAGTCAGTCAGTCAGTCAGTCATTCAGTCAGCCAGTCAGTCAGTCATTCAGTCAGTCAGTCATTCAGTCAGTCAGTCTTTCAGTCAGTCAGTCAGTCATTCAGTCAGTCAGTCATTCAGTCAGTCAGTCAGTCAGTCATTCAGTCAGTCAGTCATTCAGTCAGTCAGTCAGTCAGTCAGTCAGTCAGTCAGTCATTCAGTCAGTCAGTCAGTCAGTCATTCAGGAAGGAAGGAAGGAGGAAGGTTACAGATGAAAGAAAAAAATGGATGCAAGACTAAAGAAAGACTTAAAAAGTCAAGACAACAGAAAATGACAAAGTGGCAGAATGACAGCAAAGAAAAATGGACAGACAAAATAAATGTAAAAGAAAGAAAGAATAGAAGCATAGAAGAATGAAAGTATGATAGATGCAGAACAAATAGATAGATAGATAGATAGATAGATAGATAGATAGATAGATAGATAGATAGATAGATAGATAGACACAGATAGATAGATAGATAGATAGACAGACAGACAGACATAGATAGATAGATAGATAGATAGATAGATAGATAGATAGATAGATAGATAGACAGACAGACAGACAGACAGACAGACTGATAGATAGATAGATAGATAGATAGATAGATAGATAGATAGATAGATTAAAGAAAGAAAAATAAAATAAATAAAGTAAGAAAGAATTGATGTGTAGATGAAAGCAGATGTGTGTGTGTGTGTGTGTGTGTGTGTGTGTGTGTGTAGATCTGGCGTGTGGAGGACGGAGCGCGTGTCGCCGTGGATCCTTCTTCTTACGGTCAGTTCTACGGAGGCGACTGTTACATCATCCTGTACAGCTATAAACAGGGCAGCCGAGAGCAGCACATCATCTACACCTGGTGAGTCAGTCCACACTGGTCACACCCACACACACCTTCTGACCAATCAGAGTGGAGAACTCAGTAGTGTGTTGTGTTTTTGTTAATGTAAGCATGTGATTGTGTTTTTCAGGCAAGGACTAAAGTGCACTCAGGACGAGCTGGCTGCCTCAGCCTTCCTCACCGTGCAGCTGGACGACTCCATGGGCGGAGCTCCTGTCCAGGTGTGTGGGTGTGGCTGTGGGTGTGGGTGTGGCTGTGGGTGTGGGTGTGGCTGTGGGTGTGTGGTTTGCATTTCCGAAAGTTGCACTGAGCGAATGTCATTTTGTGACATGCAAAATTCCTAGTGAACACCAGGGGGCGATGTTGTACAAAACGTTAATGAGATACAGCTGAATAAACTGAATGACTGGGAGTTGAACTTTAAATAGACACCAAAAGCACGTTCGATATATTCGTCTAATACAACAGCAAATATTACAAATGTTCTGCATCACAAAGTTTGACAAAGTCTTTCTTAACAAATATTTGATGTTTTGAGTTCAGGTTCGTGTCACTCAGGGTCAGGAGCCTCCTCACCTGATGAGCTTGTTTAAAGGGAAGCCCATGATCATCCACACTGGAGGGACGTCACGTAAAGGTGGGCAGACGAAGGCGGGAACCACACGTCTCTTCCACGTACGCACCAGCACTGCCAAAGCCACTCGGGCTGTAGAGGTAAGTGGGCGGAGTCTCTCACTTTCAATGTTTCACCTGAATGATAATTTCTAGTAAGTAACCCCCAAACCCCTCTTACACCCCCCTCCCTCACACCCACTCTCTTCTCTCTCTCTCTCTCTCTCTCTCTTTTCCTCTTCCTCTCTCACCCTCTCACTCTTTCACCCTCCCTCACACCCACTCTCTTCTCTCTCTCTCTCTCCCGCTCTCTCTCTTTCCCTCTCTCACCCTCTCACTCTTTCACCCTCCCTCTCCCTCCCTCTCTCTCTCTTTCCCTCTCTCTCTCCCCCTCCCTCTGTTTTTCCCTCCCTCACCCTCTCCCTCTTTCCCTCCCTCTCTCTCTTTCCCTGTCTCACCCTCTCACTCTTTCACCCTCACCCTCCCTCTCCCTCTTTCCCTCCCTCTCTCTCTCTCTCTCTTTCCCTGTCTCTCCCTCTCACTCTTTCACCCTCCCTCTCCCTCCCTCTCTTTCTCTCTCTCTTTCCCTCCCTCTCTTTCTCTTTCCCTCTCTCTCCCTCTCACTCTTTCACCCTCCCTCTCCCTCCCTCTCTTTCTCTCTCTCTTTCCCTCCCTCTCTTTCTCTTTCCCTCTTTCTCTCTCCCTCCCTCTCTCTTTCCCTCTCTCACCCTCTCACTCTTTCACCCTCCTTCCTCTTGCTCCCTCTCTCTCTCTCTCTCTCTCCTTCTTTCTATCTCACCCTCTCGCTCCCTCCCTCTTTCTCCCTCCCTCTCTCTCTCTCTCTCTCTCTCTCTCTCTCTAGGTGAGCCCATGTGCCTCCAAACTCAACTCCAACGACGTTTTTGTGCTGAAGTCTCCTGATTCTCTGTACGTGTGGCGGGGCGTCGGTGCCAGCGACGAGGAAGTTACAGGTGCCAAATTCGTCGTCAGCTTCCTGGGAGGGAAACCCATCGATGTAGCCGAGGGAAAAGAGCCAGGTCAGGATTAACTCTGCATTTTATTTAAAACTTTTTTTTAACCACATTTGGTTTTCAGGCTCAGATAAAATGTATTATTCCACATGTATTATTATTTTTTAGTGTCCATCTGTATGCTGGTCATTTTGTGGCATAACCACAAATTCCACATAAAAAAAGTTCGGTCTTTAAAACTTATTTACATCTTACTTTACAAAACATTTTACTGACACATGAACTACAGCTGCAGCGGATGGAGCCTAGGTTCAAAAAATACCAGAACGTTCGTTTAAAGTGTCATTTCATGAACTCGCTGCATGTTTTCTGTCCTCGTAGCTGGATTCTGGGCCGCTCTGGGAGGGAAGAAGGAATATCAGTCTTCCACAACCCTGAAGAACACCATCAAACCCCCTCGTCTGTTTGGCTGCTCCAACAAGTCCGGCCGGCTCACGGTAAAAAAAAAAAAAAAAAAAAAACTTTCTCTCTCGATATTGACAAGAAACGGACGTGACGGTGTGACGTGTTTTCTTATTAATTCTTGCTTTTTTTTTTCAATTCCTGTCCTTCCTCTCAGGTCGAGGAGGTTCCTGGAGACTTCACCCAGGCTGATTTAGCCACCGATGATGTCATGCTGCTGGACACTTGGGATCAGGTGAGTGAATTTTAGAGAGGGAGGAGAGATTAAAATTAATTTAAAAAATTAAAATTAAAACTAAAGCATGAAGATACCTTAAGGTATTTTGGTGGAAATTTCCATGAGCTGATTGTGAACCTCTGATGTGTAGATCTTCCTGTGGGTGGGCAAGGACGCTAACGAGGTGGAAAAGACCGGAGCTCCAAAAATCGGTAAGGTTTTTCTGAAGCTTTCTACAATGTGTGGTAGATGTTCTGAGGCACAGCAGTGAACATGGATAAATAAATATAACGTCTTCTTCTTTTTCTTCTTCTCTTCTCCACAGCTAAAGACTACGTGGACACAGACCCGTCCGGCCGGCGCGGTATCCCCATCACCACCATCAAACAAGGCACCGAGCCTCCGACCTTCACAGGCTGGTTCCAGGGCTGGGACGCCAACATGTGGGACACCGACCCTCTGGAGAAAATCCGTGCTCGCTTTTAATTCATCGTTCATTGTCGTCTATCTGATATTTGCACTTAACAGTCGGTTTTACATATTTTTTTTCTCTTTTTAACACTTTTTATCTCTTGTTTATCGTATCACGTGCCGACGTGCCGAACGGAAGGCGATGCCACCGAGACGTCACATACAGTAGACGACACTTTTATTTCCTGTAATGAGTCTAAGAATATCCATAAAAATCACACCTGTATTTAAAATCTCACTTTTGGCTAAAGGTTCCATGATATTTTTGACGATTAAAGCCGCGATGTGACGTCGTTCGCGAGCGTCACGTCCGACACGAGGCGCTTTTTCTACCACTCTGGCTTTTTCTACCAATTATCAAACTAGCGATCTGATAGCAGCCGGATCAGATATGTTCCAGCGAACACTGTGTAAGACGCAAGAAACAAATACTCTTAATAAACTTGAACTATTTAGTGTGTGTGTGTTTGATTTGTGTCTCATCTTCAATCCACTTCTCCATTCAAGCCAAAATTTGTCTGTGTTTTTGGCTATTTCTAAATATCCATGAGTCATGAGTTCCATCCAAAATGTTTTAGGATATTAAACAATAAATCAGGGGGCACGGTGGCTTAGTGGTTAGCAGTGTTGTATAGAGTACTAGAAAGCAATATTTGAGTAAAAGTACAAGTATCGTACTAGAAAAAGACTTTGGTAGAAGTGAAAGTCACCTTTTAGAATATTACTCAAGTAAAAGTCTTAAAGTATCTGATATAAACTGTACTTAAGTATCAAAAGTAATTTTCTGATATTTAATGTACTTAAGTATTTGAAGTAAAAGTAAAAAGTAAAATTTCAGTGATTTTCGGTAGACATAAGAGACACTTCACATGTACAGAAACATTTCTTGCAAATACGGCCACAGGTGTATAACGTTATCTTCTTCACCCTGTTCACCACTATCGTCAGGGTGGTCGTCTACCACAGAGGTGGCTAAACCGCGGCTCCCGAGCCACATGCGGCTCTTTGCCCGGTTTCATGCGGCTCTTACGTTCATATCGAAGTTTGTGTGTCTTTTTAATGTGCGTGTTCGCTTCGCTTGAGTTCAATACGGTATTTTCGTCAAACGCGCATGTGAGTGGGATGAAAATACCTCAAAGTTTCCCAGTAGGAGCAAAATCATTTGAGTAAACAATTTGTGTCAAGTTCGCTATCAAAATGGCAGGGAAAAAAGGTGATGATCATGTGTGCCCATGTGTATGATGTGGCTCTTTGTGGTAACACAGTAAAAAATGTGGCTCAGGTTCAGTTGTGCTTCCACCTCCTTTTGGCAACATTACGCTGAAATAGAGCGTGCGGAGCTGCGTAATGTAATCTAGGAGCTGTGATTCGCCAAACCTCCCTTATTGCAGTCGCAATTTTAATATTTTAATAATATCGCTATATTTTTAATATATTTTGTAGTAACGAGTAACGAAGATGCCTAGTGGAAATATAGCGGAGTAAAAGTAGACATTTTATCTAGAAAATGTAGTGGAGTAAAAGTGAAAGTTGACATAAATTTAAATAGCGAAGTAAAGTACAGATACGTGAAATTTCTACTTAAGTATGGTAACGAAGTATTTGTACTCCGTTACATTACAACACTGGTGGTTAGCACGTTCACCTCACACCTCCAGGGTCGGGGGTTCGATTCCCTCCTCCGCCTTGTGTGTGTGGAGTTTGCATGTTCTCCCCTGCCTCGGGGGTTTCCTCCGGGTACTCCGGTTTCCTCCCCCGGTCCAAAGACATGCATGGTAGGTTGATTGGCATCTCTGGAAAATTGTCCGTAGTGTGTGATTGTGTGAGTGAATGAGACTGTGTGTGTGTGCCCTGTGATGGGTTGGCACTCCGTCCAGGGTGTATCCTGCCTTGATGCCTGATGACGCCTGAGATAGGCACAGGCTCCCCGTGACCCGAGGTAGTTCGGATAAGCGGTAGAAAATGAATGAATGAATGAATGAATGGAAAATAAATTAGATGTCCAATCAAATTTCCAATCTCGCGATCTGCTCTGCCATCACAGCCTCTTTCTGCGTTCTGTTGATATTTTTACAAATAAGAACTTCTAGTCGAGTAACTTTAACACAGTCGATTCCTATCCAATTAGATTCCAGAACTCAACAGCGCTGAGGTGTAAACAACATACGTGTTGCCCTTTATGTGCGTCAGACACGCCCACTTGTTTACATGTAAACATAAACATTTCACACTTTATGTAGAACGAATGAATATCAAATCGTTTTTTTCTCGTTTTTTTAAATAGCGAACAATGTGAAGATGCAGTCAGATGATGAGTCATCACTGAAATGTAAAAATATTGTCTGAAAAAATAACATTACGAAACTGCTGAGTTTTAAAACAGAGCTTGTTTAATTTATAGAGTAAATATCACTAAACAGACGCCTCATAGTTTCATCCTGCCTCTGCTTTAGCACACACTAAACTGGAGGAAGTCTTGGCTGCCTTCCATCTCTCTCTCTCTCTCTCTCTCTCTCTCGCACTCTGTCTCTCTCTCTCACACACAAACACACTCTCTGTCTCTCTCACTCTTTTTCTCACACACACACTCTCTCTCTCTCACACACACACAAACTCTCACTCTCTCTCACACACAAACACACTCTCTGTCTCTCTCTCACTCTCTCTCTCACACACACACACACACAAACTCTCACTCTCTCTCACACACACTCTCTTTCTCTCTCCCTCTCCTCTCTCTCTCTCACACACTCTCTCTTTCTCTCTATCTCACTCACTCTCACACACTCTCTCTCTCACACACACACAGACACACACTCTCTCTCACACACACTCTCTCTCTTTGTCTCTATCTCTCTCACACACACACTATCTCTCTCTCTCTCTCTCTCTCTCTCTCTCTCTCTCTCTCTCTCTCTCTCTCTCTCTCTCTCTCTCTCTCTCCTCTGTTCTCCTGCCAGCTTAAAGCTCTGTGTGAAAAATTCATAGTGCAGCATAAATTTAGCTCCACGAACCCAGGAGCCTCTGACTGACAGACAGCCTAGTTTTAGCTAAATTCTGCAGTGATGCTTCTTATTCAGGGCAAACAAAAGTATAGGCACCCTCATATCTATTACATCCACTGTTATAGCTTTGGGTCCTCAGAATCTGTGTTCAGGCATAAACACACATACAGTGATTTTCTCTCTTGTTGCCAACTCAAAAATATTTACTCTCTCTTAAACTCTGTAGCGTAAAAAAAATGACGTTTGAAAGTGAAAAAATGCTATATATTTTTTTATTATCTCACACATATTTTAATTAATTAAATAATTAATTACTTGATTACTTAATTAATTAATTGTTTTCATAAGTAGCCCCCCCGTCCCCCCAGGGATGGTGTACAGAAACCAAGTGTTTATATTTGCATTACAATATGTTTTATATTTAGGTGGTTTTTTTTATTATTCCCATATAAATTTAAGTGCTTTACTTTCGCATGAGTTGAAAGTTATTTCTGTTTTTTTTTCCCCAGATGATTTCTTTACTTTTCGATCTGATTTTACACATTATTGGTTGCCCAATGTTTTAAAGATGAATATAAAGTACTCGTTTACTTTCCCACGTTAGTGTAAAGACATAAGACGTGCACGACGTCATAGGGATAATTCGAGCCAGTACTATGCGCATGCGCGGGATACTTTCTTTTTTTTTGGAAGAAAAAAAGAAAGAAAGAAAGCAGACTTGGAATCAGGGGTCGCAGTTGGATCTGGCAACCCAGGCCGGTTCAGCTGGCTGCGCTCAGCCCCAGTCCGGATCTTCACTCCACCTGGATGCGGTCACTTTTCTGTCCTCTGCTTTAACTTTACTTTCTTTTCTTCTTCTTTTCTTTTCTTCTCATCGCTTCGAAAACAAGGCGCAAAAATGGCCGGAGCGATCATCGAGAACATGAGCACCAAAAAGTTGGTGATTGTTGGAGTTGTTCTGCTTCTCTTCCAGGCTTTTGCCTTCATGGTCGGAGGGCTGATCGGTGAGTATTCAGGAAACTCCGCAGATTGTCGGTGCTTTTGAAGATTTCCTAAAAAGCCTTTGATTGTGATTTTGTTGCGCGTGCACATGATCCCTTTGATCCATCTCAGCTTCGAGGAAGTGGATCCGAAAATACAAACTAGTTTTGGAAATGGAGCAAGAAAAAAAAAAAAGTAGTGTTGAAAACTGGCCTGCTGATTTCCATCCTGCGTTTTTTTTTCTGTCTACATTAAGACCAAACGTGCACGAAACACACACAGTTCCAGTGCGTAATCAATGCAGTGATCAAATGAAATCACAGCCTCTGCACATGAGCCGACTCCAGGGTGTGAACTTTAATCATATGTGGAAGATTTTTCCATGTCTTTACGTGATGATTTCAGCTCCTAAACTTCAAAGTGTGTGATCTCAGGAGGACAAAAGCTTCTCCTTCTTCCCCCTCCTTCTCTCTCTCGTGTTGCCCTCCAGGCGTCTTCATGTTCCTACCTTCTCTCAGATCTCCTGGATCGTCCCTCTTCGTCTGTTTTCCCACTGAATCGGATACCCCCCCTGCTTTACCCCCAGGCTGGTTCTCGGATATAAGAACCTGGATAGAAGTATTTCTGGAATGCATTAGTGTCTGAGCTTGCCTTCTTTTTAAGTTTGCTGTCTTTGTAGTTGGAGTATAAGGAGGAAGTAGGTCTGAGTGTGCACCAGACAGACAGAGCGCTGAGAAATTAGCTTCTTTGCCTGCGATTAATTTAATGAAGCCCGGATTCCTTTGTGTTTGCTCGGTGGCCAGCGGCAGCAGGGGTAATTGGGTAGAAAGGCTCATCGCTCTCCTTGTTATTGGGCAACTTCTACACGGCGTGAGGTCACTCAGTCCGGAACCTTCCATTATCTCAGATCCTTCAGGGTGGAGATTTAGAGAGTGTTTGTTCCACAGACTCAATGCATGAACTTCACAGAGATGATTTTGTTTGTCTTTGCCAACGGACGGACCGGAAATATCATGACACACTTTATAAAAAAAAAAATTATTTTAATAAACACACCAGTTTGTAAGCAATAAGACATTGTATGGTGCCTGACAATGATTATAATTATATTTGATCCCGCAGAGTCAGCAAATCTTTCATTGCGTATCTACAAATCCCAGGTTTATATCAGTGTTCTAACACGCTATCGTCTCCATGGTAACGGCTTGAAGACATTCATTTGTAATCCATGATGTGGTGAATTTTTTTTGTCGTAAGGAGAAATTTTATTGAACTATAACGGAAGGAGTCTCCGGTGTCAGTGCAGTGTAACAGTCAGCGGTGAAGCCGTCTGAAGGGTAGCTGGTGAGGGAACGAGTGTTTCTAGCTTCTGTAATGTAAGTGATGTCTGGTTTCATGGACGTTTTTGCTTTGGCTTGCTGTCACTCATGTCGCTAGAACATGATACTGATGTTTTGATTTGCTTTTATGAAACTGAGTTATTTGGTTAAACTTGGCCAAAAACAAATGCCATGCTTTGTAGACTAGCGCTGATATTTTAAAGCCTAGTCTCATAATGAGAAGTGGTCTGCAGTCTTGGGATTTAACGTCATTTACACTATAAAGGAAGCGTTTGTATCCCGCTCTGGGAGCTGTTGAATATTCTGGAAAGTTTCCTCTTTGTCACTTTGGCTATTGTGCTTCTTAGGTCCCAGTCAGGTAAACGATTTCCTGCTGTTTTATAGCCCTCGGGTGTCGTCTGTGATCCAGGAAGAGTTCCAGCTGCTTTTTCGCACTCATGAAATGCCTGAGGAAAGGACAGCCTGAGGTAGCATGCTAGTCACCACATACCTGCTTGGGATCAGAGGGGCTTATTTATATCTGTCTTTTCACGCTGCACAAACAAAAGCGAGAACTGGGATTCGGTCGACATGAGAGTTCGTGAAACTTGAACATGTCTAACGGTGACATCATGGATCTGTCAAGAGTCAAGAAGCTTTTATAGCTTTTATCTGATGTGTCATTTTAAACTAGACCTAAATATTCTAGGATTAACATACTCACTCAAACCTTTGAAATATTAGGTAATGAGGTCTGTTAAGGTCTTGATCTCGTTTCAATCACGGCAACACTAGACTATTAGAGCCATCTGTGACCTTGTGGAAGAGGGCAGTTGCACTTTTCTCTGACTTTCCAAATGATGGTCAGTCATGTCTGTAATTATATACCTTTCTTCCTGTATTTATAAATGTTCAGCTTTGTTTTCAGCTTTAGTAAGCAGCTTTTCTCTAATATGACATCTATCTCTTTCCATCTCCAGCCCCTAGTCCCACCACCGCCGTCCACTACCTGGCCACTAAGTGTGTGGACAACCAGAAGGGACACAATCAGGGCCGGAAGTGGTTCATGCCCTGGGGCCCGAACCAGTGCGACAAGATTCGAGACTTTGACGAGGCCATGGCCAAGAGGATCGAGGCCAACAACATCGTCTTCTCCGTCCACATCCCTCTGCCCAATAAAGAGATGAGTCCCTGGTTCCAGTTCATGCTCGTCATCCTGCAGTTCGACATCGCTTTCAAAATGTACAACCAGATCGGTGAGTCAGCAGAGTTTAACCCCAATAAACAGAGGTCTAAAAGAAAGAAACGGATTAACGGGAATATCGATAATAAAAAAACGCACATTTTTACCATGATCGCTGTGTTTATCCACAATGATCTTTTGTACGGCAGGTTGTGAAAGTGTACGTTTATTTATTTTATTTGTTTTTCTTAGGAACAGTTCTGTCGTTTTCAGGTTTGCAGGATGATACTACACACTTCAGGCATCTGTGACCTCATTTAAAATCATCTCAAGCACCAAAATGTATTTTTAAGATAATAGCAGCAAAGCTCCATGTTTTCACCTTTTTATGTGTAATTATAATCTACATCTTGTTGAAAGTCAGGACCTCAGGCCTATGGGGGTGAAGGTGAAGTCGGAATTGTGCTTAAAAACATGTCTGGTTTCAAGATGGCTGCCTTTTTAACGCTCCGGTGTTCGGCGTCCTGGTTTTTTTTGTAAGGCTGCGGCTAATAACGCTAGTTGGGTTACGTGAAGTCCTGAAGGATGGATTTTAAAAAGTGTTGCTCTTGCCATTTTTTTTTTATTTTAAATTAAAAATAAAATTTTCTTGACCATTCAGATTAGTTCAAGCTGAGATCTGATCTGGTGCTCAGGTGATGTCATGGTGCTCAGGTGATGTCTGGTGCTCCATGGTGATGTCATGGACGGTCAAGGTGCAGTCTATAATTAGCTCTGTAATCTTTTATTAACATTAAAAAATTAGACAGCACTTAAGGAAGTGAAACTGTATGTGGAAGAGTTTTAGCTAGATTTTCCTTATAGCTTCAGTGCCATGGAAAAAAAAAAAAGGGAGTGATTGGGGGATAAAAAAAACGTGCACACTTTCCCGATCCTTAAAACTCCAACACACTGGTACTTGACGCTAAGCTTTGTTGACTTGTTGTGAACTTGAATCACGTTGTATAAGACTCTGTGTTCAGGGAGATTCATTTAATGCTAAATTGCTAAAAGATTGTTTCTCCGTTTCCATTTTCTTGTAGCAGATTGTGTTTCTCACACTGAGATGTAAGAGGCTTGAACAATGATAGATGAACCTCTGTGACTGGGATGGGCTGGTGGCTTAGGGCTCCCTGCTAGGACTTGATGCACACACACACACACACACAAACAAACACAATGCCAATTACTGTGGTTCCTCCATCTGGTTAAATTACTGTTCATTCCTTTCTTTATTTTCATCATATATTAAATGATAAAAGGATCAGATGTTTTTTTTTCTTCCTCTTTGGTGAAATTGTGTTCCATCTCGCTGAGCTTCAGGAATTCAATGTTATGGAAAATCACCACGATCCGTCTGTGCTCCGTTTGGCCGATTGTGATACAGTATCCGTGTGAGCCGTGTGAGCGCGCCGGGCTGTGAGGGTGAAAGGAGGGATTAACAGGATAATACAGCAGATTAATCAAGAGTTTTTGTTCGACTGAAGCACTCTGGGAAAAGGAGGAGCTGATTTCTCCCTCCTTTATAACTTTAGCAGCCTCTGGGGTGAAACAGAGTTGTGTTAGAAATGTCATTATTGTGTATTTTTCTGTGTCCGAATGTTAGATAACTTACTGGAGCTTTGTTTTATTTATTAGCCTAACATTAATAAACTCAGGCTAACGATTAAAGTCTGCTAGAAAGGAAACATGCCTGATTAGCTTGGCTAAATTTACTAAAGATGGATTGACATGCTACTTTTATTTCACACAGTTTGAGCTGTAGTTGTTTAAGCTCTGTGACCTCCTTTTGCCCATTTTTATAGCTAACTTTCTCCCTTTTTCCTTTATCTTTAACACCTTTATCTGAGGCACTGAAAATCTCCACAAAGCTTTCTGATGTGACACAATTGTATGATTTTTGAAGTGTGGTTAGCATGATGCTAAACCAAAAGTCTAAGATCTTTTCCTGGTATTATTCACCCTAGCATCTTAACTAAAGAAGGTATGTAAATGGATTATAACGGAGGATCTACAAACAGCCTGGATACAAGTTTTTTAAATTTAATTTTATTTATTTATTAAATTGCTCCTTTTGGTGAGCTACATTTGCAGTTTGCTCACCCTGCTAAAAACAATTAGCCTACAGCATTAGCAATTTCTACTGGATAACAAACCCACATGAAGAAGCCAGTTTAAGCCGAATTTTTTTTCTTCCCCTGTAGTTATTTTTGGCTGTAATCGTAAAACTTCTGATCTCTTCAGCGGACAGTGAGAACTTTAATTTGAAAAATATATAAATATAAAAAGTTGTGTTGATGGACAACTAAAAGCAATGGGAGGAAAAACAAAGGAAAAAATTTGATTTAAAAAAAAAAAGGGCATCAGTGAAGAAAATAAATGTCTCTGAAATATGTTTCTAATAAATGTTTGTATTTATTTATTTATTACATGATCGGAACAAGGGGGTCACGGTGGCTTAGTGGTTAGCACGTTCACCTCACACCTCCAGGGTTGGGGGTTCGATTCCCGCCTCCGCCTTGTGTGTGTGGAGTTTGCATGTTCTCCCCGTGCCTCGGGGGTTTCCTCCGGGTACTCCGGTTTCCTCCCCCGGTCTAAAGACATGCATGGTAGGTGGATTGGCATCTCTGGAAAAATTGTCTGTAGTGTGTGATTGTGTGAGTGAATGAGAGTTTGTGTGTGCCCTGCGATGGGTTGGCACTCCGTCCAGGGTGTATCCTGCCTTGATGCCCAATGACGCCTGAGATAGGCACAGGCTCCCCGTGACCCGAGGTAGTTCGGATAAGCGGTAGGAAATGAGTGAGTGATTGGAACAAAATGTAAATATTTTCAAACAGTTTTTTTTGTGCTGTATATTTCTACACGTTTTTTTTCCGTAAGCCGTCCCTCACCATTTCATTACTTTTAACTCTCTGTATGAGACGTGTACTATCGAGAGATCAGATATTTGAGGTGTGAGTTTTATGATTTGAGTAATTTTCAGATCCTCGTAGACCCGTTTGTATGCAGGTTTGATCCTCGCGTTGGGACACCGTATCGCCGTCTTCCTGAAAGCTCCTCCTTTCCAGATGTTTGTTTACTGTGGTGTTTGTGTCAAGATGTTTGATCATCTGCCAGCTCGGGTTCCTCTGCGGTTCTGCGTCTCTGAATCAGGAAAAGACCTCGTTGCTCGTCGGGCTGCGTGTCTGTATTCGTTCTGCTCTGCTGCTGATGAAGAAGTAAACAGATGTTTTATCGAAGGAACGGCGGAGAAGTGAGGTTATGTTTTTGGTCAAAATGTAAGAGCTGTACACTTTTAAAGCGAAATAATCAACCGCTGATCAGAGTGATGAAGAGGAGCCGGAAAAATTTCGGTGATCTACAAATTTTTAATCACTTTTTTTTTTTTTTTTTTTTAGCAGTTTTTAGTTACATGTAATGATGTATAACAACAGCTATAAACCGCATCCCCATCACCAGCCTCTCGCTTTTTCTCTCTCTTAAAGCTAAATAATCCTGAAGATGTTTATTTTTATTTATTTATTTATTTTTTTGTCAATTGTTCGTAAATGAGCTGATTGATATTCTCCTACAGCCTCTTGTTATACCTTGGTAGGTTACCAAATTTATAAAAAAATAAAACAAAAGGAGGAATATTATGACCCTGAATGAACTATAAACTTAAATATTTAAGTTTTTCCCTGAATGAATGACCCGTTTGTGTATGAAGCAGAATAGGTGGACAAAGTGTGTGTGTGTGTTTGAGTCGTCTGCTTGTTTGACCATGTTGTCATTTTGCTCCTGTCTGGAACCTTCCATTTAATAGAAACTGTGTTGTAGTTAAAAAAAAAATGTTTTTTTTGAAGCTGGTCCCCTGAAGCTGACTGACCCTCCTCTGTGAGGTAATAAAGCATTGCGGCTTTGCCCCGAATGCCCCCCTGCCTGGCACGACTCCAGCAATAACACAGCTGTTGAAGGAGATTAGTAGCCGGGGTGATGGCTGCTGCGATGGTGAAGAATGTTTGTGTGTGTGTGTGTGGCTGATGTACTGCCAAAAGTGTTTGTGAGAGATGACATTGCTTATAATGCTTTCACCCTGCAGTCCAGCTTTCTAATCTCTCTCTAAGCTCTTCAGTTTTATTTTTTATTTTTTTATTTCATTTAAGTTTGCAGTCGCCGTATTATTTGCACCATAGGTTCTAAACAGTAAATGGTGTCGGTGATGTGTACAAGCATGAAGTCGTCGCTATGGTGACGTTTTCTCTAAGGAAACTTTTATTTTAAGTGTCGGCGCTTTATATCGATCAGAAATAAAAAGTTTGAAGTTTTCAGAGACGGCGAAGGTCTTCATTGCAGCCTGGTTTTGATTTTTGCGGTTGTACAGTAACGTAGATGTTAACTTTCCTACAGCAGAATGACACACAGAGTGCAGTATTATTTATTAAATAAGGTTTACTGTTGTAGGTAGACTAGCAATATACAGATTTATCTGATAGCTAGCTAGAGATATTGAAGTTAGCATGCTGAGTCTTGGTAGTTACACACGATTACACTGATGGAGCACTTTTGTATGTCGCTCTTGATAAGGGTGTCTGTCAAATGCCATAAATGTAAATTATTATTATTATTTTAATATTAAAATTGTAGTTAAAATTAGATTGTTTGGCTAATTACAGAACAAAAGTCTGTGGTAAAAAATCTTCCTTTTAAATATTTAAGTGCGAGTGTGAAATTAGAAAGCTGGGAGATGTTCGTGTGTGTGTGCGTGTGCGTGAGCGTGTGCGTGAGCGTGAGACGACTGACAGCATTCGTAATGAATGCCTTCTTTCACTGCTCGCTCTTCAACGTCTTCAAACATCTCGGCTGCATGTCATTCATCAGAGTTTCATTTTAATACCCAAATATTAGCTTGTACATTAGCCAGTGTTAGCTTTGATCTTAAGAACCCACAGTAACTACACTTGTTACATGTGTGTAGGTGGAGCTAATGTTTGGCGCTAATGTTTATTTAGCTAATATTCCTCTTGACATTGGTACATAACATTATTTGCTAATCTAAAGCATGAAGTTTTAATAAAGTAAACTGTTTGTGTTCTGTCGTGTATGTTTCTAGCTAGCAAAGTAAGTGACTAGCATGCTAGCATTAGCTTCCACTATCTACACAGATTGATTTGAGATTCTTACTAAAAAATTATGCTGAAAAGGGTAATTGTGTGTCTGTGTGTGTGTAGAGGACGGAGCCATGGCCACTATAGATGTCAGCCTGGCCTACAGAGACGACACGGTGAGCGAGTGGACAGAGATGGCTCAATCTCTGGAGCAACGCAAACTAAGCTGTAACTTCACTACAGCTAAGGTAAACCCCACACACACATGTACACACATGCACACACACACACACTTAGCAGTGCAACAAACCTTTATGCTACTGCTTATGGTCTGTAGTAGAGGCACGATCTTTAGGTGAAGCTGAAAAGGGGCTTCACACTTGGCCTTGTGTGTTATTTAAGGTTATTTAATTACATTGACTCGTGTTGACTGGTTGACTCGTTGACTCGTGATTCTGAGCCATTTAAATGATTCATTTTTGACATTTCTTCTCCAGATCATAGAGAACGAGGGTCGCTACTACGAATGTGACCTCTTGCCTTTCATGGAGGTCGGCACTGTGTCCCATAAATACTACCTGGTGAACGTCAGGTTACCGGTGAACGAACGTAAGAAGGTGAACGTGGGAATAGGCGAGATCAAAGACATCCGCCTGGTGGTGAGGATATGATGCGTTGCGTTTATGCTACATCTCCGTGTCCTGATTTCGTTCTCCAGTGATTTTTTTCCCCTACATTATTTCCACAATTCCATCTAATTTACTTCTCTGAGCGTTTGAGATTGAAAATTTTCCATATGATTTTTTTTTTTTTTTTTTCTTTTAGGGAATCCATCAAAATGGTGGCTTCACTAAGGTCTGGTTTGCCATGAAGACCTTCCTCACTCCCAGCATCCTCATCATCATGATCTGGTACTGGCGGAGGATCACCTTGATGACCAGACCGCCCGTCCTGCTGGAGAAGTAGGATTCCTTCTACATATCTCTACCTCAATATCTCTACATAAATCCCATCCTCAGTTCCTTTCCCTCTCAGTATCTGAATCCCTTAACACATCCTGCCCTGATGTCTCAGATTATATACCTCAATGAGGTTAAAGAAAAAAAACTTTAATAACATTGTGGTGACCTCAGGAGAAAGGCTTTTATTCTTTGCTGTTATTCATGCTCTCTCTCTCTCTCTCTCTCTCTCTCTCTCTCTCTCTCTCTCTCTCTCTCTCTCTCTATCTCTCTCTCTCTCTCTCTCTCTCTCTCTCTCTCTCTCTCT
The DNA here is from genome assembly GCF_030014155.1 of Tachysurus vachellii. NCBI lineage: Eukaryota > Metazoa > Chordata > Actinopteri > Siluriformes > Bagridae > Tachysurus > Tachysurus vachellii. The sequence goes on along the minus strand of NC_083460.1, from coordinate 2,008,150 downwards.
CTCTCTCTCGTCCTCCTTTTTACGCTCCAACACCTTCATATCCACTCTGTCTATCCACTGTTCTGACTTGCCCTCGGTAGTCCCGGGAGGCACAAAGCTTTCAGGCAGTCACAGGAAGATGATTTTTTTTTTTCATGTTGTAAAAGCTGGAGCGAGTGAGAGTGTGTGTGCTGTTCCTCAGGGTGTCGATATGGAAAGTGAGAAGAAACTTACGTATCATCAGGAGCTTGTCAGGCAACTTTGACTGGCGGTTTTATATTTGTGATTTTAATAGGTCACATGGACATGTAAGGGGTTGTTTGTGTACGTGTGTGTGTGTGTGTATAATTAACTTTTTTTTCTGACAACGTATAGTTTTTTTTTTTTTGTTTTGAGAATAGAAAAACGTATTTATTTTTTTGCCTGCAGGACTATGAAAATGCGTGTGTCTGTGGATCTGATTAATATTTTTACACACAAACACATACACTCACACTTTGATAGGCACCAGTGTTTACAAGACTAGAACATTCTGAACATACCAGTGTGGTGTGGTGTCTCTGGGTTGACGTAGCGGAGCATGCTGGGATTGTTCAGGCCGCAAAGCTGCTGGAATGTGCTTGATGTTTTTAGAGTCAATGTCGTTCCCCCTCCCTCTGTCCTTCAGTGTGTGTGTGACTGTGTGTGTGACTGTGTGTGTGTGACTGTGTGTGTGTGACTGTGTGTGTGAGACTGTGTGTGTGAGACTGTGTGTGTGAGACTGTGTGTGTGAGACTGTGTGTGTGAGACTGTGTGTGTGTGTGACTGTGTGTGTGTGAGACTGTGTGTGTGTGTGACTGTGTGTGTGTGTGACTGTGTGTGTGTGTGACTGTGTGTGTGTGTGACTACATTACCATGATATTAACCCTTCTGTTCATTGCAAAAGATGTGATTTAAGATTATAATTTTTTAAAATAAAATGAAACGTATTATTTTATATTAAATGATTAATTCATATTTAATTATATAATATAATTAATATATTTAATTTTACTAATGCTGTTATTATTGTTTTTGCTGTTGTAATAATAATAATAATAAATAATAGATGTGAGGAAATTTAGCAGAGAAATAAAAATGAAAGAATTAAAATATTTTGTATTTTTTTTTTATTATTTCTTTATTATTTTTTTTTTATAAAGATAATTAAAATAAATAGCACCCATGGTAGCATAATATTAATAGATTTGCTACTGATGATGATTGAGGATGGGGATTGATGAGGTAGCAGAACCCTGAGGTGATGTTTGCCTGTATTCAGGGTGATCTTTGCACTGGGGATCTCTATGACCTTCATCAACATACCAGTGGAGTGGTTCTCCATCGGATTCGACTGGACGTGGATGCTGCTGTTCGGAGACATTCGTCAAGGAATCTTCTACGCCATGCTCCTCTCCTTCTGGATTATCTTCTGTGGAGAACATCTCATGGTGAGGGAAAACTGGACCTGTTTTTGTGTACATACTTGATGGCCAGCTCTGGTGGACTGTTCCTGATATGTTATAGTGTATAGTAATGGTGTCAAATATCCGCCTGCTGCGTGATGTGGTTTGTCCTGCAGGACCAGACGGAGAGGAATCGCTTCTCCATGTACTGGAAGCAGGTGGGACCCATCGTCTTTGGCTCCTTCTGCCTCTTCATCTTCGATATGTGTGAGAGGTGAGACATGCTGCAGAAAATCCAGCTCTCTCTTATTAACCTGAACCATCTGAGAAAGTCTGACTGTGATTCTGCTGCTAAAAACAGTTCATCTGATCAGAGAGAGAGAGACTCCGACTGACAGACAGAGAGAAAGAGATAGATGGATAGCTAGATGGATGAATGGAGGGATAGATGGGTGGATAAAATATATAGTGAAAGTGACTCAGTAGAGAGAATGAGAAAGCTATGGATAGATAGCTAGATGGATGGACAGATAAAATGTTTGTCTTGTTCTGTAAGAAATAAGAGTTGTAATCATTGGCAGCTTTCTCTTGTATAAATTGACTAAAACACTGATCTTTATCACTCCATCCTATCGGTGATTATTGTCCTGTAGCAGCACCACACAGTGTTGCACGTTACTTAGCATGTAAGCTGATGTTGATGATGATATTTATGGATGAAGATGTTTTTGTTTTTTTTTCCAGAGGAGTGCAACTGACCAACCCATTCTACAGCATCTGGGCTTCAGATGTTGGCACCGAACTGGCCGTATCCTTCCTTTAAAACACCTCCATACACATCGAACACTACGTTTGCATCATGTTCTCCATCACATGAAGAATTTGTCATCTTATATGATACAGCTACATTTTGTTATCTTATATTCCCATTTTTCCCATTAAGGGTGGGAAAAATTCCGGAGCTGACTGTGTAAAATAAATTTTACATGATTAGTGAAGGGGGGTGGTCACGGTGGCTTAGTGGTTAGCACGTTTGCCTCACACCTCCAGGGTTGGGGGTTCGATTCCAGCCTCCACCTTGTGTGTGTGGAGTTTGCATGTTCTCCCCGTGCCTCGGGGTTTCCTCCGGGTACTCCGGTTTCCTCCCCCGGTCCAAAGACATGCATGGTAGGTTGATTGGCATCTCTGGAAAATTGTCTGTAGTGTGTGATTGCGTGAGTGAATGAGAGTGTGTGTGTGTGTGCCCTGTGATGGGTTGGCACTCCGTCCAGGGTGTATCCTGCCTTGATGCCTGAGATAGGCACAGGCTCCCCGTGACCCGAGGTAGTTCGGATAAGCGGTAGAAGATGAATGAATGATTAGTGAAGACATCACTGTGAGCACAGACAAACAAAATAAAAGTAAAACAAACCTTTTTTTTTTTGCTCTGTATTAATTTGATACGTTTCATTATGATTTGATTTAAAAAAAAAAACAAAAAAACACATTTTCCTTGACTGAGTTCCTTCCAGATGGCATTCATCATCGTGGCTGGAATATGCGCCTGCCTCTACTTCCTGTTCCTGTGCTTCATGGTGTTCCAGGTGTTCAGAAACATCAGCGGTAAAAGATCGTCTCTGCCGGCGATGACCAAAGCTCGCCGTCTGCATTACGAGGTGCGTTTGTTCACTCGTTTTCTAGATTTGAATAATTTGGTTTGTAGACATTATATTAAAAACCCAATAGAAAATTATGCACGTTTTCTACGTCACAGATAAATTTTATTCTCGAAAGCACCATTACTATAGAAACGTGCAGAAATTATATATACACAAAAAAAAAAACGTATAAAAAATATATTTGGATTTTTTTTTTAAACTGAGATTTACTAAGAAATTATTAATAAATGTCAATTAAAAAAAGAAAATATCGAAAAGAATTATGATATATGAATGTTGGATATTGCTTTCAGTGCAACATAAATATTAATTATTTTAAATGTTCTGCTCATCTGATTGTGTTCTGTGAAACCCAGGGTCTTATCTTCCGCTTTAAGTTCCTGATGTTGGTCACTCTGGCGTGTGCGGCCATGACCGTCATCTTCTTCATCATCAGTCAGGTGTGTGGACGGAGACAGGAGGTTTAATAATACAATCCGAGTTCCTCCTTTTACACAGATGCAGCTTCAGGTGGGTAAAGAGCATATAAACGTGTGTGTGTGTAGGTGAACGAGGGACACTGGCACTGGGGAGATTACACGGTTCAGATAAACAGCGCGTTCTTCACCGGGATTTACGGCATGTGGAACCTGTACGTGTTCGCCCTCATGTTCCTGTATGCGCCGTCACACAAACGCTACGGAGAAGAACAGTCCAGCGGTAAGAATCACACACACACACACACACACACACACACACACAATAATCTCTGCTTACTTTTATCAAATGATTAACTTAACTAGTTAAGATTAGCCCAACTTTGATGAGTGTGTGTGTGTGTGTGTGTGTGTAAGTTCAGGGGAAACAGGGCCTCCCAGACTGCAGTGGTTGTAATGGAGAGCAGGCTTCCTTCCAGCTCTAGTGTAATGAGACCAATTCATCTCCTGACGTCAGACTAACTTTTTTTTCCTCAGGTTTTATTCCACACACTTTACTGCTGCTGACAAGCTCTTCTAATATTTACACTTCTGTCTCTTCTTCCCTCTCTGGAAGTTCTTTCTTCTTTCCCATGAGAATCAAAACTTTGGTGACTGAAGGACCTCTGAGTCATTGTGTAAACCTGCTCTTTTGTGTGCGTGTGTGTGTGTGATGACCTTTGGGAAAGTGTGTTCTTCTATTGTTTTTCTCAATAAAGATGTAACCAGGCACAAACCAGGAGAAGAGGAACAGTGTTTAATTGAAGTGTCACATTTGTTCTTTTTCTTTGACTTTTTGTTGCCCCCAAGAGGTCCAACAAATTTCTAATAACACTAAGCTCATGCTGTGTGTGTTAATTTATTTATTTATTTATTTTACCATGATTAAGGAGATCAGGGAGGGAACAGTGGAGAGGACATCCAGCTCACCACCACCATCACCCATGCTGACGGACCCACTGAGGTGTACAGAATGATGGGAAAGGAGTCGCAGGAATAGGCTCTTATATCTCACTTCCTACTTCCTCCATCTTCTGACATTTTATAGCCACCGCTCTTTTATACACTCCTCCTGATGTGTGCTGTTCAGGCACCTGATCCAACCTTCTCCTTATCCAAGTGCCCTTGATCCAGTGCTGAGGCTCATTTTGTGTTCTTCTACTGTATAGATTTCCTCTTTCAGCTCCGATATTCAGATTCAGCACGACTAAGCCACTTGTATAACAATTTAAAAAAAAAAAGCTCTCTGCGATGCTGCCTCTTTAGGCCACCTTCCTCCAAATTAGATGCAGAGATTGGGACATTTTCCCTGCATAGTTCCTTAATAACAATTATTGGAAATTATTAGAATCTTTCTAATTACAAATTTCATAACCTACCACTATTGTATGTACAAAACAACACATTGTTGGGTTTTTTTTTTTCCCTGTTTGTTTTTTTCTCTATTTTTCCCTTGTATATAGCTAGCTAACTGGGTAAATATCCAGCTACGATAGCAGCAGGATGGTGGTGAATATTTTTATTTGTATTTTTTTTTTTTGGGTTACATTACATCAAATTGCCTTGTTTTTATTTTTTTTTGACACCCAATTGGAATTTTTTTACCATCCAACTTTCCCAAAGGTCATTTAACAAACTTCACGTGATGAAACGAAATATTAAGACACTTTTTTAGGCTGCCGGAAGGGTAAAATGTCCATGAGGAAGTCGGGGAGATAAGCAGGAGTAAAAAAAAAAAAAAAAAGTTTTGTTATAGAGGAACTGGTCCTTCAGAGGAGGGATTAGTGAGGTGGATTTTGGTGCCATCTTGTGGACGGAAGTGTAAGTTACAAAGTGTATGACTGTCATCTCATTGACCAAATCGTGAGGAAAAAAGTTTTTGGGCATTACCAAGCAGGTAATTTATTTTATCTGTAGTTCAGCATTCTTTCAGCTAGCAGTGTGTGGATAATAATCATGGGGTACAGTGTCACAATCCTGCATTAGAAAACTTTTCCTCAACTGATTTTTATTTCCTTTGTATGATGATGAATTCGGGATCGTCTCCTCTGAGAAAGACAGGGGTCATCTTGAAAATTCTGAAAAATAAGGAACTATTCTTCATAAATGCATCAGATTGTGTATCACTGATTTGGTCACAGGATATTACCTAATGTATGTTTTTTTCCTCATTTAATGTTAAAGTTTAAAACTGTACGTTAGCCTGTTTTTAAACTTGTGATCTAGTATACGCCCTTCCTCTCCCCCCCACACACACACACGTTTATAACACTGCAGCGGTCAGCATTTTCCCTCCATCATGTTTTACAACACATTAAGTTCATACCTAGTATGTTACGATGTAGATATATTTTTTAAAAAGTGCTTATTTTCAACTGTTAGCTGTATCACTGTCTGTTGTATAATAAAAGGACTTTTTCACAACGATTGTACTGCGGTGACGTTCTTGAAAAAGGAATAAATGCTGCTATAGGAAACCGATCAGCTACAGGGAGGTGTGATGAAGCTGTTTGGTGATTGTTTTCCTATAACAGCATGTCCTGGACTGTTTTATTGCTCCTATTTGTAACATGTTAGTGTTCTCACTTGTGTTACAGCAACTATAAAGAGTTGACCTCTCAACAACCTCCCTTTTTTTCCCTCTCAAATGGAAACTTTTCTTTTTTTATTGTAGAAATGTGTATAAAACTATCTTGGCAAAGAACAAACTATTATCTCTATTTTTCTTATGCATACAAAAATCAACAAAATAGTTATTTTCCTATATAATTATGGGAAACCATACGAACAATGTTCTTACTCTACCCATTCAAGCACATACCATATATATATATATATATATATCACACACATACACACATACATGTGCTGTGCCTATATTCTATACAGAATATCCCTAATACATAAAAACTACCACCCACCACTTTTGTCTGACAGATACACACTTTAAGGAGCAAACTGCTAAGAACAGTAAATGGTGAAATGGCAGTTAGATGTCACTAAAATTAAGTCAACATCCCTTTCCTCCAAATCTCTCCCGCTTCCCCCTTTAAATACTTTATAATTGGTTCCTATGTTTTGGGAAACTGATGTCTCTTATTCTGTAAATGGAACCGTATGCGTTCTAAGTGAAGTGTCTTTGTAAGTTTATGTCTGTACAAAAGGAATTGTTGAGACTTGGATGAGCCTAGCTCATGTCTTGAAACACCTTGAAACATTCATCAGGTTCATCAGGTTGATTAGTGATTTCAGAGAAAACATAAAAAAAATTACACTAAAAGTATTCAAACCCACAAGACTTTATATAATAATGTAAACATGCATATAGAGGTATACAACATTGTCTAGTTAGATGCTTAGAAGTGCTCAGTGATAAACTGTAGATAATGAAGATGATGAAATTCACAGTTCAAAATATGTACATGTATTTTACATATTAATGAGTATTTGAACGTTTAAAAACGTCAATGCGAGTCTTTTATGGTATGTTTTATGACACTGATATTTCACATTTTAGTTCCAACAAATGTGTGTTAAAGGGTTAAGTTGGGTTAAAAAAAAACAAAAAAAACATTTTAAGAAAATGACCAGATTGAAGAAATTCTGGTGTTTAATCGGCATAAGAAAGATAAGTTTATAATAATCATCAACTTGAAGTGATGATTTGGAGAATGGTAGAATTAACAAAACAACAAAATGATTGCTGTAATGTTCAGTATCTGCAACACAAACACGGTGTAGCACTGCTGCAGATCTTCATTCAAATAGCATTCAAATACAATGTAATAAAAGTGTATTTTGATCACCACGTGACAGTACTATAAATATACCCAAGGAAGTTCTAGATTGAGCTGTTACGTCAAAACCTGAGTCCATTTGAATGCCTGAAAAGATATGCAAAATGAGATGATCGCTCTGATATAATATTGCTCTGGGGGAATAAATTAAATTATAACATTGTAGTTTTTTTATTCTCCAGTATTTCATGGATTGAATTTTAAATCGCTTGATACCCATCTTCCATTGGAATAAGGATGTCATCATTGGCAGAAAACAGAACATCCTGTGGTTTCTTGGTGTTAAATGACTTCTCAATGATCAGATCATTACAATAGCTAAGAGCCTTGTGGTCAACTACATCACCTACGCTGTGATATAGAAGATCCACAGACATCTCAGTGTTGGGTGGTGCGATGGAAATCAGGTTGTAGTTTCCAGAGGTTGTAGAACCAGCCCACTTGTAGTACTCAAAATCCATCTGCAGATTCTCAGAAAACACCTTGGAGTTCTTGCTCGAATCCTGGTTTGCTGGCTGTTTATAAATGGATGACATGCTGGACTTTGATAGCAGATAGGTCTTGTTGCTGATTCCTGATTCCTGCTTCCAGATTCCTGAGCTTAACTCATCAGATTGCTGATTTCTACATGATTGGTTGGTGTTTGTAGATTGGTGTTTAAACCCAGTATGTTCAGAGCCGTTCGTTTTCATGTTCTGGTGGCTTGCCAATAAATACGCCAGTGATGCCTTTTCGGTGCCTTTCCCCGTACTGGGATTATAGAATTTATAAGGATCTTCACTTTGGACCTCCACACTGTAAATGGGAAAAAAAGTTTTTGTTTTTTTTTGTTTTCTTTTTAGAAAAGTAACAAGCGTACATGTTTTCATGATCTTTGAACATTTTAAACATTACCATGCGTTCTTGCTGATGTGGTTTGCTAATGAATCAAGACTGAGAGATGAGAACTCAGTTTGAAATGACAGCAATTGTGGGACCTGAAAGAGAAAAGTATAAAGCATTAAGGAATGAATTCAAACACGATCTAATGACGGTTTTTAATTCAGATGCAATAGAAAAGTATAAATACCAATAAATAAGGTGTTGAATATTGAATATATGTTCAGTGTTGAATATGAAAAATATTGTTAAATTACCTATTAAGCTATAGGCAGCTTAGTTTATGAATCAAAAACAAATGTAGAAAAATCTTCCATTTTAAAAAATCTTTTAAGTTTTATAAATATTTTCATGTATCTTTTTGGAAAAATTAGAAAGAAATTTGGAAAATGTAAAGTATTGATTGAGACAGCATCGTCTACCTGTTTTACAAAATTTGTAGAAAATTTTGGCATAGGAATCTTGTCCCACCAGGGTTTTATGATTCTGTAAAAAAAAAAAAACAACAACAAACAAACAAAAACAGTCAATCATTGGAGAAGGCGACAGAAGTGGGATTTAGAGACCTCTCTGGTGGAAACCTGGTATTGCAACCGACTCATGGGAGAACAGAAGATACTGCATACTAATCATCTGACCAACAGCCATTGCATCGGCCATTTTCAAACGTTTGATAGCATGACCATACATCTGTCTTTCTTTTCTTGTTCGAGTTCACTAATGCCATGTGAATACGAATTCAAGTAGTGCAAGATTGTAGTGATAAATCTACAGTAACTCAGTTACGAAAACAGTTTGTGAAACCCGACCTGAAGAGATATGGGATAACCAAATCCTTCTTAAAAAAACACACAACACAGAATGAAAGTAGGCTTACCTGTTGAACCAGAAGTAGACTGAAGATATGCAAATGATCAGAAGGATACATAATGTTGGTATAATTATCCTGAGAATATTTTGTAATGATTGTGCTGAAAACACAAAGACATGAGCTCCTGTTAATCATGTTGGTAAACATGCTGGCTTTCACACATACTTCATAAAACTCACGTGTAGAAAACACAAATGGTTCGCTGTAGTCACTGAACATCTTGTTAGAGGGGTAGTTTGACTTCACTCTCGCTTTTATGATATACTTGGAATTAGGTTGAAGTTTCCTGCCCACAATCTCATACGAATTGTGAACATTTCCAACATGTTCTGTCACCTGTATGAAAAGTGCAAGGGATCTCCATTGTTACCTACAGAACGTGTTATGCAATGTTGGATGTTTTTCATAACCGGTATCGAGAGACTCACGTTAACATTGCTTCCAACAATACCGTATTGCAGCTCCACATCCAGGTAGTCCAAAAAGGTTTTCATCTTCTCTGGGTAGGTGGTGTTCAAGTTAACAGAAAAGTCTCCGTTCTTCTTCTGAATGACTGACGTGATGATTGGTCTTCTGGGTTTAACTGCATGGAATAAGTAAGAGTAACTTATTTAGATCTCATTGTGTGTAGATTAGATGTCATTGGGTGAAAGAAGTTTGTTAGTCTGAAGATGATTGACGACTACTAAACCCATCGCCCACCTTCTCCTGTGTAACTTCCTCCAGCAATATTTTTCTTGTATTTGAAGGTAAATGAATCAATTCTATCACAACCTTCTTTCAAGTGCTGAGTGACGGGGGAATTTTTACACATCTACAGTTTGCATGCCACCATCTAAACCTGTTTAGCTGGTTTTTAGCATTTGATCAGACTCGCACATAAACACGCACTCATATTTCAGTAATGCTGAAGCCAGATCAGAGTACGATGGGGGTGAAAAAAACGAACCTTTTTCTAGTTTTTTGTAGCCTGCATATCTCTGTCAGTTGAAGTGTTGTATCACTTACTACTTTCTTCAGTACTGATGCTTGTTGTGTGCCAAATCTCGTCTCCTTTCAACAACTTTATTACTAGTATCTCGTAAATGACAAACCCGTCCTTCATTTCGAGTCTGCATTCACATTCACCGTGACGGATTTCAATAAAATGGCATGTATACAACCTGCAATATAAGAAAAGACAACATAAAGTAAAAATACCATTTTTAAAATACTTTATGAAAAAAATACAACCATTTTCACCCATTGGTCTGATCAAACCTTTTTAATCTTGTGACACTGAGTTTGTATTGGGAACAACTGTTGGGTTCAGACAAGAAACTGCACTTGAGTTCGATGTCATAATCATTAAAGCATTGCAGAAACGCTGAAAAGGGTTTTCAGTTATCAGAAACATATCATTGACATCAACAATAATTCAACAAAGTGCCAAAAAAAGTGAGGTATGTCTCAGTTTTTATCTACGTGTGACAAGAAGACAGCATAGCAAATGTCCAAAGTTACTTCTTTTTCATTTTACAGAAGCAAAAATACTCTTAACTAAAAGCAAGACTGAATTTCACTCTTAATTGTTCTGCTTAAAGCAGAGAAAGTTCAAAAGCACAGTTTTAATCAAGTGTTCAGTCACCTATTTTGGTTAGGTGAAATTTTTTTATGAAGACGATTTATAAAAGATTACGCAATGCTTGTTTGTTTGCTGATTTGTAATAAATTGTTAAATGAACACATTATCAAACTTACCAGAAGATTCCGTGAAGCTGAAGCTGGAGAGAAGTAGGGTTACATGCAGGATTATAATTAAGGCACCCATTATCTAATCTGACATAAATTAAGCACAAACAAATTACAAAAGGAAATAATAATGTTGTACATTTCATAACACAGCATGATCATAGAGTTTGATAACATCTCCACAAACGTGGTTGAAACTCACCCTTGCAGTTTTTACATAAAAACTGGTTTCATAATCATCCTAAAATCCACTGGTGGTATGAATCACAACTAAATACCAGTTATATCCCAGGGCAGCGACTGGTCCATCAGCCTCCCCTGTCATGAGAGCTGTGCTGTGGAGGATTACATTAAGTTCTTCTTGAAACTGGATGAGGCGGTTCTGTGGAAATGTACGTAGTGGTGCAGTTTCCGCCTTGCATTTCATGCAAGACCAATAGAAAAAAAAACAATACAAAAAAAACTGATACTGTCTAGAATGAAAAGTAGATTCTCTGTAGATCTCTATAATAGTACATATTATCATTATCAGCTATAGTTGATATTGCAATATGTTTGTTTACAAATAAGAATTGTACATAAAAATAGGTATAAATGTGTTCCTAATAGAGTTACGAGTTAATATTAAAATTGTATTGGAGTAAAGTTTCCCCTGAATGCTGTGAAAACCCTACATTACATAATTAGTTAAATGGAGTTGAAAATTAAATGTGCAATGTGATGGTTATACAAGTAAATAATTTTGTTCCTGGTATAAACTTAAAAAAGAGCACCATGAAAAAAAATAGAAGGAAGTGCAGGACAAAGTTCCTGAAACGTATCAGTCAAGATTAAGTGATAAGATGAAATATTTCAAACATGACAGTTGTCATGTTGTACCACAGTTGTCATGTTTGAAACTGTACTCTACTAAATTTTTATGTTTTTAGTAGAACTAAATTAGTCAGAGAAGCAACCAAGAAGCCTAAAGTAATGGAGGAAGAGCTGAAACTAAAACATGTTTTTTCACATTTCACAGTTCATTGGGGGTGAAAAATTATGCAAGCTATTTTAATTGTTTAAAAAAAATAATAAACCAGACATAAAGTCTGTACTGCAAACTACAACATCCTAAATAAAATTAGCCACATCCGTTCCAAAGAAATCCACAATGGATTTTCTCCAAACCACATGTACTCGTTTCAGCGTGTATTTTTTCAAGGACATCAAAATTACCCTGGCAGTAAGAATTCGTATTTCAAACAAAACTGCTATTTCACTTATGCTGTAATTCACATTAAATAAGTCAGGATTTGATAATAATTGATAAACTGAACATTTAACGGTACATTGGGGGAAAAATATGGGTTTCAGTTACATTAAGGTTAGGAAAAGTAGCTAGAAAAACATGATTTACTTAGTCCTTAATGTCGCTATGCTTCATTCATGGTCATGTACACGAAGCCAGAGTTTAATCGAAGTGAGACTTGGGGTTGATCCATGTTAGTTCTGTCCATAGGAAAGAAAGATACACACATTGTTAGTGAATTTATTTGCCCAGTCTATTAAAATTATCCATAAAAGCTGAGCTGTATGTCTAATGCTGATTCTGATCTGAGTTCAAGTTCAGCACGTAGTTAAACCAGGCTGAACTCAAAATTCACTGATTAATTGCACATGAACAGACATGTTTAAGGATTACATACAAAGGAAATGACTGATTTATTTTTTTGCTGTTTTATCTAATGTTTTCCTGATAGAAGAATTCAGAATTGGGAATATAGTTTAAATTAAGAATAAACAAGTGCGTAGGTGAAAGCAGTGGTGATCATTGATTAGCTGTTGGGAATAAAAGTGATAACTGAAAAATGGTGATTACTGATCGGTTGTTATTTATGATTTGTCAATGGAAACAAAGAACAAATTTTACTGTACAAAATATACAAATATTTATTTGGTGATTAGTGAAGTGCTGTTGGGAACAGTGGTCTTCAGTTATTAATCTTTGGGAACAGTGGTGATCAGTGATTGTCACTGGGAACAGTGGTGATCAGTGATTGGTCATTGGGAACATTGGTGATCAGTGATTTTTCACTGGGAACAGTGGTGATCAGTGATTGGTCACTGGGAACAGTGGTGATCAGTGATTGGTCATTGGGAACAGTGGTGATCAGTGATTGGTCATTGGGAACAGTGGTGATCAGTGATTGGTCATTGGGAACAGTGGTGATCAGTGATTGGTCATTGAGAACAGTGGTGATCAGTGATTGGTCACTGGGAACAGTGGTGATCAGTGATTGGTCACTGGGAACAGTGGTGATCAGTGATTGGTCATTGGGAACAGTGGTGATCAGTGATTGGTCATTGGGAACAGTGGTGATCAGTGATTGGTCATTGGGAACAGTGGTGATCAGTGATCACAGTGGTCATTGGCTTTACAGACTTTTGTTGAGTTGAGTCCTGCTCATCTCATCCTATATACTCAGCTGTTGTGATGTGAGCTTGATGTCTGCTGTCACCACATTTGTCAATACACTCTTTGTGAAAAAACTGTCACTTCAACGACACAAAATGGCATCAAACTGAGTGACAAAGCAAATATGTGTAATTAGAAGAACTGTAACTTGATGATCTGAGAAATGTCCTAGTCTAAGAATTCATTTTGATATGGAGTAGTGTCCAGGGTCGGGGTTCGATTTCCGCCTCCACCTTGTGTGTGTGGAGTTTGCATGTTCTCCCCGTGCCTCGGGGGTTTCCTCCGGGTAGTCCGGTTTCCTCCCCCGGTCCAAAGACATGCATGGTAGGTTGATTGGAATCTCTGGAAAATTGTCCCTAGTGTGTGATTGTGTGAGTGAATGAGAGTGTGTGTTTGTGCCCTGTGATGGGTTGGCACTCCGTCCAGGGTGTATCCTGCCTTGATGCCTGATGACGCCTGAGATAGGCACAGGCTCCCCGTGACCCGAGGTAGTTCGGATAAGCGGTAGAAGATGAATGGAGTAGTGTATAATACAGTACAGTAGGTTACAGTACAAGGTGATGCCATCAGCCTGAGTCTTTTGTTTGTAGAGCATAAGTCTCTGGCTGATGGCATCACCTGGTAACCTACAGTAGTGTACAATACAGTACAGTAGGTTACCGGGTGATGCCAACAGCCTGAGTCTTTTGTTTGTAGAGCATAAGAATAACAAATATATGAAGTAGCCCTGTATGGACATGCCAGTAAGGAACACTTCTGAATAAATATTCTCAATCTCGATAAGACTGTATGCAGGATAATTATTATAACATTTGTTGAATCATCTTCAGCCCAAGGGCTAGAAACTGTTTTCTGAATGTGGGCCAGTTTTGGCAAGTGGCATTGCAACAAGTAATAATTATGTCTTATCTTCACCTACCCCTCCTCGAACCGCCACCTTATTGTGGTGGAGGGGTTTGCGTGCCTGAATGATCCTAGGAGCTATGTTGTCTGGGGCTTTCTGCCCCTGGTAGGGTCTCCCAAGGCAAACAGGTCCTGGGTGACAGGCCAGACCAAGAGCGGTTCAAATACCCCTTATGAGTGGTTTAAAAACAAGGTCCGTGACGTCGCCCGGTATGGCGCAACCGGGGCCCCACTCTGGAGCCAGGCCCGGGGTTGGGGCTCGCATGCGAGCGCCTGGTGGCCGGGTCTTACCCCACGGGGCCCGGCCGGGCTCAGCCCGAAGGAGCGACGTGGGGCCGATCTCCTGTGGGCCCACCACCTGCAGGAGGGACCGTAAGGGGCTGGTGCAATGTGGATTGGGTGGCAGTCGAAGGCGGGGGCCTCGGCGACCCAATCCCCGGACACGGAATCTGGCTCTAGGGACATGGAATGTCACCTCACTGGGGGGAAAGGAGCCTGAGCAGGTGCGGGAGGTTGAGAGATACCGACTAGAGATAGTTGGGCTCGCCTCCACACACAGCTTGGGCTCTGGAACCCAACTCCTTGAGAGAGGCTGGACTCTCTACTACTCTGGAGTTGCCCGCGGTGAGAGGCGGCGGGCTGGTGTGGGCTTGCTCATAGCCCCCCAGCTCAGCAGCCATGTGTTGGAGTTCACCCCGGTGAACGAGAGGGTCGTTTCCCTGCGCCTGCGGGTCGGGGATAGGTCTCTCACTGTTATTTGTGCTTACGGGCCAAATGGCAGTGTAGAGTACCCGACCTTCTTGGCGTCTCTGGAAGGGGTGCTGGAAAGTGCTCCAACCGGGGACTCCATTGTTCTACTGGGGGACTTCAACGCTCATGTGGGCAGCGACAGTGACACCTGGAGGGGTGTGATTGGGAGGAACGGCCCCCCCGACCTGAACTCGAGTGGTGTTCTGTTATTGGACTTCTGTGCTAGTCACAGTTTGTCCATAACGAACACCATGTTCAAGCATAAGGGTGTCCATCAGTACACATGGTACCAGGACACCCTAGGTCGGAGGTCGATGATCGACTTTGTGGTTGTTTCATCTGACCTCCGGCCGTATGTCTTGGACACTCGGGTGAAGAGAGGGGCGGAGCTGTCAACTGATCACCACCTGGTGGTGAGTTGGATCCGATGGCGGGGGAGGAAGTTGGACAGACTTGGCAGACCCAAACGTACTGTGAGGGTCTGCTGGGAACGTTTGACAGAGTCTCCAGTCAGAGAGAACTTCAACTCCCACCTCCGGCAGAGCTTCAACCAGATCCCGAGGGAGGTTGGAGACATTGAGTCCGAGTGGACCATGTTCTCCGCCTCCATTGTCGACGCAGCCACTCGGAGCTGTGGCCGTAAGGTCTCCGGTGCCTGTCGTGGCGGCAATCCCCGAACCCGGTGGTGGACCCCGGAAGTAAGGGATGCCGTCAAGCTGAAGAAGGAGTCCTATCGAGCCTGGTTGGCTCGGGGGACTCCGGAGGCAGCTGATAGGTACCGGAGGGCCAAGCGAGCTTCAGCCCGGGTGGTTGCGGAGGCAAAAACTCGGGTCTGGGAGGAGTTTGGTGAGGCCATGGAGAAGGACTATCGGTTGGCCTCGAAGAAATTCTGGCAAACCGTCCGGCGCCTCAGGAGGGGGAAGCAGTGCCCTGCTCACACTGTTTACAGTGGGAGTGGGAATCTGCTGACTTCGACTGGGGACATCCTCGGACGGTGGAAGGAGTACTTCGAGGTTCTCCTCAACCCCACCGACATGTCTTCCATTGAGGAAGCAGAGGCCGAGGGCTCGGTTGTGGACTCGTCGATCCCCCAAGCTGAGGTCACTGAAGTAGTTGAGAAGCTCCTCAGTGGCAAGGCACCGGGGGTGGATGAGATCCGCCCTGAGTACCTCAAGTCTCTGGATCTTGTGGGGCTGTCTTGGTTGACGCGCCTCTGCAACGTCGCATGGAGGCTGGGGACAGTGCCTCTGGACTGGCAGACTGGGGTGGTGGTCCCTCTGTTTAAGAAGGGGGACCGGAGGGTGTGTTCCAACTACAGGGGGATCACACTCCTCAGCCTCCCCGGAAAAGTCTATGCCAGGGTACTGGAGAGGAGAATTCGGCCGATAGTCGAACCTCGGATTCAGGAGGAACAATGCGGGTTTCGTCCCGGTCGTGGAACACTGGACCATCTCTATACCCTCGCCAGGTTGCTGGAGGGTTCATGGGAGTTTGCCCAACCAGTCCACATGTGCTTTGTGGATCTGGAGAAGGCATTCGACTGTGTCCCTCGTGGTGACCTGTGGGGGGTGCTCTGGGAGTATGGGGTCCGGGGCCCTCTGCTAAGGGCTGTCCGGTCCCTATATGACCGGAGCAGGAGTTTGGTTCGCATTGCCGGCAGTAAGTCAGACTTGTTCCCGGTGCATGTTGGACTCCGGCAGGGCTGCCCTTTGTCACCGGTCCTGTTCATTATCTATATGGACAGGATTTCTAGGCGCAGTCGGGGGCCGGAGGGAGTCCGGTTTGGGGACCACAGGATTTCGTCTATGCTTTTTGCAGACGATGTTGTCCTGTTGGCTTCCTCAAATCAGGACCTTCAGCGTGCACTGGGACGGTTTGCAGCCGAGTGTGAAGCGGCGGGGATGAGAATCAGCACCTCCAAGTCCGAGGCCATGGTTCTCAACCGGAAAAGGGTGGCTTGCCCCCTTCAGGTTGGTGGGGAGCTCCTGCCTCAGGTGGAGGAGTTTAAGTATCTTGGGGTCTTGTTCACGAGTGAGGGAAGGATGGGGCGGGAGATCGACAGGCGGATCGGTGCATCTTCTGCAGTGATGCGGTCGATGTACCGGTCTGTTGTGGTGAAGAAGGAGCTGAGCCGCAAGGCGAAGCTCTCTATTTACCAGTCGATCTACGTTCCTACCCTCACCTATGGTCATGAGCTTTGGGTCATGACCGAAAGGACAAGATCCCGGATACAGGCGGCCGAAATGAGTTTCCTCCGCAAGGTGGCTGGGCGCTCCCTTAGAGATAAGGTGAGGAGCTCGGTCACCCGGGAGGAGCTCAGAGTAGAGCCGCTGCTCCTCCACATCGAGAGGAGTCAGCTAAGGTGGCTCGGGCATCCGTTTCGGATGCCTCCTGGACGCCTCCCTGGGGAGGTGTTCCGGGCATGTCCAACCGGGAGGAGGCCCCGGGGAAGACCTAGGACACGCTGGAGGGACTATGTCTCTCGGCTGGCCTGGGAACGCCTCGGTATTCCCCCGGAAGAGCTGGAGGAAGTGTCTGGGGAGAAGGAAGTCTGGGCGTCCCTGCTTAGACTGCTGCCCCCGCGACCCGGCCCCGGATAAGCGGTTGAAAATGGATGGATGGATGGATCTTCACCTAATTTGCTCTAAAAATATTTGCTTACTGAAAACAAATTTAAACATAGCCTACATGTTTACACATGGATTACACATTGTTTCATTATTTAACTACACTTAAAAAGCTTTGTGATTAAATGACCATGACCAAGAAATCATAAAACATTTCTTCTGTTCTTTTTCATACTATAAATACTTAAATATAAATTCTCATGTCACATATAACAGAAAATATTTCTTTATTACCGTCAATAGTTTAAATGTATTTTTGGGCCACTTGCTAGAAAAACCTCAACACAACACCAATGTAACACTACAGAATAGATATACACGCTGCATTGGAGACCATTGTTCAAAGCAGGTACAAGTGTCAGAAATTAGTTTCTTTCCTTTGATTGTGATATTTAAAGTTATGTAGACAATAAGGGAAGCTTACTGTCTTCAGTGTATAGTTGAAAAGTACAAGATGAACATGTATGACTGAATTAATTGTCTTAATCTTTGTCATAAACAGATTTGAATAATTCTTCTCTGACATTGTGATGGTTATCTATATAGATGAGGTAAAGTGTTCCATCGATATAAAACAACAGTCGTTGCTCCAAAGTTAAGACAAAACAGACATAATTTAACTTATTGTATGACAGTAAACTTGTAACTATGCAATTTCTTTATCTGTTGGCTACATCAGACTTATAGCTGCAGTACAAATCTAAACATTCATAAACCTCTAATATGTTTATAATATAAAATACGTTTCAATTTAAAAGACTTGATTTATGATCTTCAAATGCAAAGCAGTTTGCAGTCTATGTAAAAAAAATACATAAAATAAAATAAATAAATAAAAGATATATATATATCTTATATATATATACATATATATATATGTGTGTTACGCTCAAATGCGTTTTTGTTTGATTTTTCCGCCACCTGCTGGACAGATCTAGTAATTGCACAATTAAAATAAAATAATAACTCTAAAAACAAACGTAACCAGTGAATTTTAAGCGCGTGTATCAGCAGTAATGTCGATATCAGACGTAATAATTGATGTTAGTATACTAATAAGTGTGGCGTTTTAGTTTAACAAACTGTTTATAACATGCGAGTCTGCTCTTATGCTTCTTACGCAAAGTTCCTATCCTGCGCAAACAGCGCATTCAGCGGAAGGTCGTTTGTTTTCCTCAATGTGGTTGATCTTAGCGTCGCTGAAAGTGTTAGAAACTGTTATAAACAGTTATTATCGAAGTGAAAACACTACATTTTACTGTAACTGAGGATCTAAGTGCTGTTTCTGGACAACAAACAGCTGGTTCGTTGTTGCTGTGTCTTTCTGAGGGCAGTTTACTGGGTCTTTACGGATTTGGAGAAGAAACTGGAAGCTGTGGATATTTAAAGGTAAAAATGAAACAGTACATGGGGTAAGGTTTGTACTTTTAAGAAGTTTAACTGAGTGTTTCTGGATCATATGTAGTCCAGTTTGACAATGTCTTAATCCATTATAACTGGCGTATTAAACATCACAATGAACACATTATAAAGCTCTTCAGCTTCCTTTAACAATTTCATCTCAAGTTCATCTTTAATGTCTTCATCTTTTCGTACGAGATCATATACTCAGATTTAGGGTTTCAAATTAATTCATGTATAATATATCATTATAATGTCATTTTAAAGAAGTAGTTCAGTATAAACAAACATAAAAACAATCAAATAACAGTGTAGTTCTTTAATTCATCTTGATTAAGCACATTATCCTGGTCAGAGAAACATTGGATCTGGAAATTGTCCCAGAAACTCTGGGCTCAAACTGGGAATACACCTCAGAAGAGACACTAGTCATACACATCTAGGAGATTTAGTGTGTTCAACTACTTGCATGTTCTTAAACAGTGGGCTGAAACCGGAGAACCCAGATGAACCCATATGAACCCACTGACGGTAACCCCAGCTGCTTCACCATGTCACCTTCCAGGTCTATTAGTGAAAACAAATTTGGTATCTAATGTTTACTTTCTTTGTTCTGTATTAGAACGAGACTAATGCAGATCAATCAGATTGTAACAACCACTAACTTCTCATGGGAAAAACAACATTACAGTGCCAAACGCATCATAAAAGTTTCAGTGTTAATGTTTTCATTAAAATTAGGAGTTCAAATCCCACAACAAATGTTCAGTTTGTGAACTGAACTCCAAACCCCAATTTGAACGAACTTGTTCCACAACACTGAGCTGATCTCTAAATGGATAAAAATGATAATGTATAAATATTTGCTGTGGTATTAAAAAGAATCAAACACCTTGAGTTGTGCTGAGAATTACTGCGAGCTCTCGTTGTATTTATATTCTGAGATCTAAGAACATGAAGGAATAAGTCTCAGGAAAAAAAAAAGAAAAACAACAACCTGTAAGTTTTAGGTTTTTTTTTTTGGACTCCTGTATCTGGAATTCCAAGAGATCAATTCCATGACGTGGTTTTTCCCTGAAGTTATCTACGATTCCCACATGGCTAGATCTGTCAGAATTAAGCAGAGATCCTGTTTTAAATACACCCTCTCACCCTCTCATTAAACAGGGAGGTGTTGTGGTGAAGGTCTTATACCTGTGATAATGACGGGTCCTAGACAAATGCTGACTAAAACAGTTTTACACTTTACTTGTTTAGTCAAAGCATCTAAAGATGAGATTTGGTTATGTTTGTTTGCTCTAGCTTCCTGGTTGCAAAACGTTTTCTCTAGAATAATAACTAGTGTTTTTATAAACTTTCATGATCCTGAGTGAAAAACAGCAACGTTCCTAAAATTTATGAAATTCCTCAGACTTCGACATGAATGTCTTCAGTATAAATTGTTTTAAATGTATTCAAAATATACTCATTTATTTTATGTGTAGTTAAATATGCATGTGTGGGCAATGAATGAAAGCGAAGGGAACAGTTAGAATTAGCCTGATTCTAAGAGGTGTATTTAATCAGAATCAGAATCTTTTCTGGCCAAGTGTGTTGACACACACAAGGAATTTGGTTCCAGCAGTTTGTGACTCTCAAAGGTACTGACATAAATAACACAATACTATACAAGAAAACAATGCAGACGATGAGATACAATATAGACAATTAATTTGTCAATCAATTCACTAATCAATTCAGTTCAATTTATTTTTATAGTTCAAACTTTTAACAATTCACATAGACAGCAGATTTACAGAAGTATAGAAACAATAAAAAAATTTAAAGATTAAAATTAAGTTACTTTAATTAGGACTTTTTTAAAAACTTAAAACCCTGCAGTCCCACTTTCTTCCACAAGATGTCGGTGATGAGTGTTGAACTTAGCTGATTCCTGTCTTCGGAATCAGGTTTATTGGCCAAGTGTGTTGACACACACAAAAAATGGGTTCCAGCTGTTTGTTTGTTTTCCTGGTAATTTCGTTCTTTGTTTTTCTTAAAACTGTAAGCCAAAATAATAAAAATGGATTTGTTTTCTAATTTCATGTCTTGCAGAATTTAAAAGTATTGTGATTAATGACGGTAATCAGACATGTTAAATAATCACATGTAACATTAGCATGAGCATCTTGTATTAGCTATTGAACACAACAGCAATGAATAAGTTGTACCTTGAACATATTTAGATATTTATAGATTACAGTTCATTTTATGTGTGTATATATATATAATATATAGAATATACGTATATATAAAATATATAGAAAATTTTTTTCTTCTTGCGCTCCTCTTATTTATTTTTTGCATGTTGAAGTTAAATCCTAAAAAGTTGAAATAAAAGTCATTTAAATTGTTTATCAGCTCAAGTGAAATTCATAATGTGCACATTTCTTTATGATATATGAGATCTTTAAGGGAAGGAGTCTCCAGTGTCAGGGATGTTACACAGCAGTAAATGTAACTACAATTGGATAAGAACAACAAAAGCCAGATAGAATGTGTTGTTGTTAAATAATCAATTGAATAATCAATCAAATCACCCACTGACTTCACATTTACTCACAGATTGACTATTACAGTTATTTGTAGCCCATTGCCCTTGTATGTCATATAATGTAAACGACTATTTAACTAGCAGGGCAGAATTAGCAAACCATGTAGTGCTGAATCTGCTCTTTAGAAAGCAATAAATAGCTAATGAAATTGTTTCAGATACATTCTCTTGTCATCCTGAGTACACGTGTGTACTAAAAATTGTGCAAAAAATATATTGTGCATATTTGTGTAAGGAATTGAACAAGAGTACGAAGAGGACGTTACTAGAATGTAGTGCTGTTGTCACAGATCGTCACTTCTCCTTTTGGTGGCACTAACTTACTTTTTCGGTGAATTTTTTTGGCCACGTTTTGCACCTTCACCTTTAGTCTGCAGGCTGCTGTTTGCTTTTTGTTTCCAGATGGAAGTTGGCATGCAGATGAATGTGACATCTGTCCTACACACATCCTGGTTTTATGCTGCCTGGCACCAGGAGACAGGAAATCATAGTGTTCTGATTAATGATGAGCTACAGCACCACTTTAATAGACGACTCCACCTTTTAATGGTCGTGTTTTATTGATTAGCTTTGTGTCACCCGCAACGTTTAAGAAGATCTTTCATGCAAAGTGACACACACCGGGAGCTGAGGTTGTCGTGGATGACGAGTGACTGCCATTAAATTTGTTATTGCTTTACATGGAGGCATTATCAGGACAAGGTTATGCTCATGGGCCCTGTTGTAGTGTTTCCTTTTCTTTTTAAATTCACCCAATAACCCAGTACAATTTTTACAGTAAAAAGGGTAAACGTACCCCAAATTCACTGTGCTGTCTTTAAAGAATCTGGCAATGCATCGATTAAACACAATGAATTTTAATCGCATCTGTCCAATAACAATAACTTTTTTTTTAATATTTATACAAATAGAAGTCAAGGTTTATACATATAAAGGAATGTGGATAAAAAAATTACATAAAAAATTGTAAACATTAAAAAAATATTAGTAAGCTAACATGGACTTGACTCGCTGATATTGCAGAAATTATAAAAAATATTTGGAGCACAATTAATATTAGGATTTCTTGTGCAGCTCTTAGATGATTTATGTAAAATAAAACAAACAAACAAACAAACAGAAATTTATATATACAAGAAAATTGTTTCCCTAAATTGCTTTAATAAAAATTTAATAAAAATATTTAGAAACATGCAGAGCTGTAAAGCAGGTAATGTGACGATCCACAATTTTTATTTTCTAAGCTTTATTAATTTTTTAATTTGATTACATAAAAAACCCTGAGTCATCTGAAGGCCTGTTAAAGGTTTTTCATTGACTAATCTGAATCACATGGTAGAGTGAAGGTGTGCCGTGTGCCGTGACCTTACCGTATTTCATAACCAGCATTGCTCTAATATGGGCATTGTTTCCGTATTTGTAAAAGCCGAGCCCTGTGTCAGAGAGGAGGTATGTGGAGTATCGCTTTCCTTTTTTTTTAGGAATGCCGCACCCCCCAGGGCGCTGTGAGCCGATGAATAGGGACGTATCCGTGTTGGCAGAAAGTGAGAAGGCAGGAAGCCTCAGGTGGCCACGACGCTGAAGATCCTCAAACAAAGGAGCTTCAGGGCTCCGGCGGGACAGAGTCGGGATTGTGAGAAGGTTCTCTGTCAGAGTTTTGTAAAAGCAGGAGGCCTTGAGGGGTCTCATGTTTAAGGCATTTGTGTTGCGTGAGAGAAAGAAATAGACAATCTCACAGACGAGCTTCTAACAGGGCCCCAGATCTTTTGACCTTTTTGGTCGTGTGGTGGAAAAAAAAGTCTGCAGGTGCCACCGTGCCACACAAGTGCCCTCAGAACCCCCATGTGACTCCACTTCCTGCTTTCTCATAAACTCTGCAGCAGTCTATTGTGGTTTTAACTAAGTATCTCCTGATAACTCCTGAGAAGAGAAAAGTTAACCTCCTCTGTGTGTGAGTGTGTGTGTGTGTGTGTCTGTGTGTGTGTCTGTGTGTGTGTGTGTCTGTGTGTGTGTCTGTGTGTGTGTGTGTTTTTATCAAAATAAAATAAATAAGAAGATAAGAAAACAAACTCTTGCACCAGTTGATCAAGAATACAAAATGATGATATATCAGTGAATACATTTGGTATGAAACATGCTAGAAATAAAAATAAAATGAAAACAGAAATTCTTACCAGTGAAAATGAAGTATGAAGAACATCAACACAGAAATATAATTTCCATTAAATCATTGCTATTCTGTGTTGAATTGCTTTTAGTCTGCTTTTTGAATAAAATTTAAGAAAAACACAGCATCTACAAAATCATTAAAAATTCTACTCCCCCAAAGTAGAAAGTAAAATGACTAGGGGGCACGGTGGCTTAGTGGTTAGCACGTTCGCCTCACACCTCCAGGGTCGGGGTTCGATTCCCACCTCCACCTTGTGTGTGTGCATGTTTGCATGTTCTCCCCGTGCCTCGGGGGTTTCCTCCGGGTACTCCGGTTTCCTCCCCGGTCCAAAGACATGGTAGGTTGATTGGCATCTCTGGGAAATTGTCCGTAGTGTGTGATTGCGTGAGTGAATGAGAGAGTGTGTGTGTGTGCCCTGTGATGGGTTGGCACTCCGTCCAGGGTGTATCCTGCCTTGATGCCCGATGACGCCTGAGATAGGCACAGGCTCCCCGTGACCTGAGGTAGTTCGGATAAGCGGTAGAAGATGAGTGAGATGAGTGAGTAAAATGACTAGACTCCATGTCATGCAGTTAAATATAAATACTTTATAAATAAACAATGGCATGGGTTGAAGAAGTGATGGTACAAGTTTATCTCACTGGGGTTATTAGTACCACAGCAATTTATAACATTAAATATAACATTTTTTGGTATTTAAAGATTGACAAGTTTTATTTTTTCCGTTTAACTCATTAGAGAATGATGTTTGCTGTTCGTTCTTACATTACATCTGTACAGTCGTTCCTGTAAAAGCCTTTCTTTTTTGTCATTGGATGATTTATTCTTTTTTTTCTCCAGCACTTTGTACATTATTTATAAAATTTGGTGGACTGATTAAAAAAAAAACAGTTTTAGTTCCTTACACACCAAGTTTGCTTTATACCACTCAAATTCTGCTCCCCAACAGCTCACCAGAAATGTTCTAATTTTTAGGATCATGCTATGTTTAACAAATGTTTAGGTCCATAACTGGAAACATGCGCAGATAGTTTTACTTTATTGTCTTCTTCATCCACCACCGTGGGGTGCTACCGAATACAGGAAGTGAGGCAATATCTCAGTAAGACACCTCTGTCAGATTTTGTAGACTATCATTTTAGAAAAAGCGCTGATTTTTTTTTTCCTTTGGCAAGCAGCTCAGACATCTCTGGACCCTATTGTCTCTGGACCCTTTTGTCTCTGGACCCTGTTCGTCTCTGGACCCTTTTGTTTCTGGACCCTGTTCGTCTCTGGACCCTTTTGTCTCTGGACCCTGTTCGTCTCTGGACCCTTTTGTCTCTGGACCCTGTTCGTCTCTGGACCCTGTTCGTCTCTGGGCCCTATCGTCTCTGGACCCTATTGTCTCTGGACCCTATCGTCTCTGGGCCCTATCGTCTCTGGACCCTATCGTCTCTGGGCCCTATTGTCTCTGGACCCTTTCGTCTCTGGACCCTATCGCTCGTGGACCCTGTTTGTCTCTGGACCCTATCGTCTCTGGACCCTTTCGTCTGTGATCCTGTTCGTCTGTGATCCTGTTTGTCTCTGGACCCTTTCATCTCTGGTCCTGTTCGTCCCTGGACCCTGTTCTTCCCTGGTCCTGTTCGTCCCTGGACCCTGTTCGTCCCTGGACCCTTTCATCCCTGGACCCTATCGTCTCTGGACCCGTTCGTCTCTGAACCCGTTCGTCTCATGGGGTTCTATCGTCTCTGGACCCGTTCGTCTCTGGTCCTGCTTTATAAAAAGTGCTGACCCTTGAGACTTCTTCCCTGCATCCATACAGAAAACCGTGTCAACTGTTCTACATTTTATTGCTGCAAAATCTCAGTTCATTATTAATAAATGAAAAAAATCATCTTGGAATTATTGCAATGTGTTGAGCTGCACTGATGAGCTCGATGGAACTGATTTTACAGTTAAAAGCTTCTCTACTCTGTTGAACAGGAAACAGTATTTTCTTCATTCAGCAAGTTTGATTTTCACATGTATTCGCTGTAAACTTCCCCGTAGTGCAACTGTGGGTTTTTCTGAGACATCGCTCTGTCTGCCAGGTGTTTTACTTCAGCGTCTCAGAAAATCTGGAGAAAATCTGAGTTACATCACTGTGTTTTCACTTCACTCGGTTTCCTCTTCTTGGCCTCGCTCTTCTCGTACACATGCTTCCTGTGTGTGTGAGTGCGTGTGCATGTGTGTGAGTTAGTGTGTGTCCTTGAAACGTGGGCATGCCTTCATTGCCCTGGTCTCTTATCATGCGCTTGTATCCCACAGTGTGCGCACTTATTATTTCTGGTCTAACACCATCATCACTAACTCATCCCAGAAGGGGAAGTCACCGTGATGCCGTGACTGCTGGTGGAATTTTTTTAATCATATGGACTGGGTCATGTGATGACTATTGATGTCTGACTGACTGCCGCCCATGTGACCGTTCCGAGTTCATGCTTTTTTTTTTTCTAATATTGGCATGTGGTCGAGAGTCTTAGACATGTGGAAGGTTTGTGTTTGTGGGGAATAAAACCCTCTGCGCCATGAAGTTAGAGGAAAATGATCAATCAGACGCTAATTAAATAACAACATGTCGTACTTTTAATCAATATCCAGTTACAGCAACACGTGAACCACGTTAGTTCCTGTTGTCACTTCCGTTACAGCAGCTATAAACAGTCTTTCCCTCACCAAGTCTCTCTTTATTCTCTGTCTGGAAGCTAAATAAGATGAGAATAAGGCGTCTGTATATTACAGACAAACTGCTAACGGGCTAACGGCTAACGGGCTAACGCTGTCCTGAAGAAGCTGCTTAAAGCTTCACCTCTTCACGCTGGAGATTAATCCACTTTTCTTACAGAAACGCCTCTCGACACACAACACAACACACACACACTCTCCTCTTAACACAACACAACGCACACACAACACCACACACACACACACACACACTCTCCTCTTAACACAACACAATGCACACACAACACCACACACACACACACACTCTCCTCTTAACACAACACAACGCACACACAACACCCCACACACACACACTCTCCTCTTAACACAACACAACGCACACACAACACCACACACACACACACTCTCCTCTTAACACAACACAACACACACACACACTCTCCTCTTAACACAACACAACGCACACACAACACAACACACACACACACATCCTCCCCTTAACACAAAACAATGTACACACAACACACACTCTCCCCTTAACACAACATAACACACTCTCCCCTTAACACAACACAACGCACACACAACACAACACACTCTCCCCTTAACACAACACAATGCACACACAACACACACTCTCCCCTTAACACAACATAACACACTCTCCCCTTAACACAACACAATGAACACACAACACAACAAACTCTCCCCTTAACACAACCCAACAAACACACACACAACACAACACCACACACATTCTCCCCTTAACACAACACAAAGCACACACACTCTCCCCTTAACACAACACACTCTCCCCTTAACACAACGCAAAACACACACACAACACAAAACACACAGTCTCCCCTTAACACAACACAACACACTTTCCCCATAATACAACACACACACACAACACACACTCTCCCCTTAACACAACACACACACAACACACACTCTCCATTTAACACAACACACACACACTTTCCCCCTTAACACCACAGAACACAAAACACCTGCTCTCCCCTTAACACAACACACACAACACAACACAACACACATGATCCCATCAACACAACACACCCACAACACAACACACACTCTCCCCTTAACACAACATACACACAACACAACACACATGCTCTCCCTTTAGCACAACACAACATACGCATAACACAACACACACACTCTCCCCTTAACACAATACACACAACACAACAGATACACACTCCCCTTAACACACCACACCCACAGCACAACACACACTCTCCCCGTAACACAACACAACACACACACTCTCCTCTTAACACAACACACACACCACAATACACACACTCTCCCCTTTACACAACACACACAGCACAACACACACTTTCTCCTTAACACTACACAACACACACTCTTCCCTTAACACAACACACACACTCTCCACTTAACACAATACACAGACAACACAACACAACACACACATTCTACCCTTAACACAACTGCAGCTTTATGACCTCATTGTGTTTTCCTATTTTGGAGGCCTTGTGTTTTTGAGACCACCGGCGAGGCGAGTTAACAGTGGACTTTTAACCCCGGGGAGCGCCGTACACCGCGACAGAGCGGCATGCGGGCACGGCGTCTCTAAATGCACGCTTTGTTTCAAGGCTGAACGTGTTAAAGTGTGGTGGAGCGAGATTGTAGGATTGCAGTCTGAGCTGAATAGTGGTGCGTTTCTTCACTGCTCTGCTGAATGGAGGCATTTACAAGGAGGGAGACTCCCAGAGACACAATGACTGAGAGGTTGTTCTGCACATGTGGGTGTGTGTGGTGTGGTGTAGTGTATTATTGGGTAGTGTTTAGCATTATGTAGTGTTATGTTATGGAGTGTGTAGTGTTGGGTTGTGTAGTGTTGTGTATTAATGGGTAGTGTAGTATTGTGTAGTGTAGTGTAGTAGTGTGTTTTGTTGTTGTGTAATGTAGTGTTATGTAGTGTAGTGTTGTGTAGTGCAGTGTTGTGTGTTATGTAATGTGTGGTGTAGTGTTGGGTTGTGTAGTGTAATAGTGTGTAGTGTGGGTTGCATAACGTGTAGTGTAGTGTGGTTTAGTGTAGTGTTGGGTTGTGTAATGTAGTGTAGTATTGTGTAGTGGAGTGTGTAGTATTGTGTAGTGAAGTGTGTAGTGTAGTGAAGTGTGTAGTGTTGGGTTGTGTAGTGTAACAGTGTGTAGTGTAGTGTAACATGTAGTGTAGTGTGATTTAGTGTAGTGTTGGGTTGTGTAATGTAGTGTAGTATTGTGTAGTGGAGTGTGTAGTGTAGTGAAGTGTGTAGTGTTGGGTTGTGTAGTGTGATGTGTATTAGTGTGTAGTGTAGCGTGTAGTATTGTGTAGTTTTTTTTTAATTTTAAAAGAAAAACACCTCAGCTGAGTGTGAAGGTACAGTGTAAGGTTTATGTACATTGTGTAAGAAATATTTCAACGTACAAAAACCTTGCAAAGTAACTTCACACTGAAAGAAATGTAGTGAAGGAAAAGAAGAATAACTCATCATCATCATCATCATCATCATCATCATCCTCATCATCATGCATTGCTCAGTCATGTTATTGAGTTATCTTTTCCTTCACTACATTTCTTTCAGTTGTGTTGTGTGAAAGTGTGAGCTGGCATATCCTGACTTTGTGTGTGTGTGTGTGTGTGTGTGTGCATGCTGACGTATATAAGGCATTATCTCCAGGAGCCGGTGTTTGGTTAGGGCTGGGGCGCGTCATGATAATGGCCCATTATTGCAGCTGAGGCCTCATGTTGTTGTGTGCAGATGGACACACACACACACACTCGCAACTTTTTCCACACACCTGCGTTCAGGGATTTGCAGAACACAAGCTATTTTTGACCCAGTCATTAATTTTGCATGACACTAGGCCGTGCGGGTGACGTCAGACCATGAAGAAACACATGCACCGTTTTGTTGTCGAGCTTCACAATGTGTTGATTGTCTCGTAGCATGTTGCGCAGCTGAGAGCGTGTGCAGTCTGTACACAAAAAGTAGTGATCAAGTCCGGGTTCTCCTTACAGTCGGCTCCTTCTGAACCTATACTGAAGGTAAAATCATAACCGAACCCCTCCCCCTCCCCCTCCAAGCTTGGACGTGTGTATAACTGGGACATAATTTGGAAGTGATCTGATCATCGGTAAAGACAAAAGAACAAAAGGACTTATGTTTCTTCTTCCTGTGATCTTCAGGAAGCTCACTGATGCAACTTCCTGTTGGATCTTTTTGGATTATTTTGAATATTTCAAAAGAGTGAACAGGTTGTTGTTTATCTGTGTGTCTGTGCAGATTCAGTTGCGTGTTAACATGCGTGACTGAGGTCTCGGGTTTGACGTCAATCATTGTGACGAGTAAAACACAGACACCTTAAATGATGCTAAAAAAAAGTGTTTCCTAATCACTGCAAAACTTGCGAGCCAGAAATGCGCGTGTGTGTGTGTGAGTGAGTGTGTGGGGGTGTGTGTGTGTGTGTGTGTGTGTGTGTGTGTGTGTGGTGTTTGGCTCCCCCAAAACACACTTCCTGTTTTAGCCATTTGAGGAAGAAAGATGTAATTTGTAGCATTAACATGCTGTTCCTCTTTGACCTGGAGCTCCTACTCATCTTCCACAGAAAGGAGAAACACTAGTCATTGCGTTTGGTTTCATCAAACACTGCTGGTAGATTTACTGGCAAACTGGCAGTTAACAGTTGGACAGGATGGAATTATCATCTAGTGTTAAAGTAGAAACATTAGCACACTGCACTTAACACCATGTTCTCGTCCCTCTAAACCCCGCTTTTACCTCTGAATCTTTTACAGTGTTAACTCCTCATCACCCTGATAAACGTGTACAGTGTGAAACAGTGTTAGAGTGTCACGGCTTGTTGCTGAGCAACAGAAACCCAGTCAGAACCTGAACAGATCTTCAGCCTCGTATCAGGTGAAGACCAAAAACGGCTCGGTGGATAGAGTCAGACGGCAAAACGCCGAACAGAAGTTTCAGAAGTCACAGAAGTGTGTGCTGTAAAGAGGAGGAAATACGTCACGCTGAAAAACTAGCAGAGGTCTGAGATCAACGAACGAACGTACGAACGTCTGGTCGACTTAAAAAGAGAAAAAACACGAGGAAGATAACAGAACCTGCTCGAGTGCAGAACCACAGAGCTGAACTTTTTTCCTCACCGATAAAGTCAAAGCGTGAGACGAGCCGTTATTTAAAGCGGTCGTGTGCTGGATTTATCCAATCAGGATTGTTGATACATAAACCAGCAAATCAGAAGAAGGTTACAGCAGAGTTTAGGAATGTACAGTGTGGAACATCAGATGATGAAGATCCAGGATTCAGTGTTAAAGTAGGAGCAGTGTGAAACCTCTAACTACATAAAGCCAGGATTGTGTTTAGGGGAATTGTTTCATGTGTGAAAGCCCTGGTGATCATCACTGACTCTGTATAACATATCGTCG
The DNA here is from genome assembly GCF_030014155.1 of Tachysurus vachellii. Taxonomy (NCBI): domain Eukaryota; kingdom Metazoa; phylum Chordata; class Actinopteri; order Siluriformes; family Bagridae; genus Tachysurus; species Tachysurus vachellii. The sequence continues at coordinate 1,977,274 of NC_083460.1, read as the reverse complement.
CTGTCAGGCGGAATCCTCGTATCTCCAAAACCGTTATTTTTCAGGAAATTAAAAAAACGCCGTACCTTATCTGCAGTGCACAGGGTTTAGTCCGCGTTGCAGTGGATTGTCTTGCGCTAAATTCCTGTCCTCAGACGAGCACCAGAACTAGCGGGGGTCAAGATTTTTTTTTCTTTGAGCCCAGTGTTTTGAAGACATTTACCTCAGAAGACGTGTTGATTCGTTGCGACTCTTCTTGAGGAGAAATATGCCGTGAAGCTCTCCCGCGGAGTGAGGAAGAGGTGGACAGTTGAAGTGTCCAATGGAGTTATGAGATTTGCGCTCAAGCTATTTTCAAGACTTTAGATTGGTTAATAACTTGTAAAAATAACAGACCCACGTGGGGACTGACCAATAGCATTGATATGTGAAAAAATATGAAATTGACCAAATTTGGACATACGAGGTTTCCGCCCAACAGCGACGATATACAGTAAATCCACTGTGTGTGTTTGTGTGTGTTTTATTTTCTTGTACACAGTTGCATGTTGGTGAAAATGTCGTCTAAGTCAAGCTCTAACAGCATGGCCCTGGCGAGGAGGACGGTACAGCAGCTCCGGGTGGAGGCCAGTATCGAGAGGATAAAGGTAACAGCGTTTGATTTGTGAACTCCTCAAATATTAATTTAGAGGCATCTCTGCGTTACGAGCTCTCTCTCTCTCTCTCTCTCTGTCTCTCTCTCTCTTTCTCTCTCTCTCTCTCTGGTTCAGGTGTCCAAAGCTTCAGCTGATCTCATGCGCTACTGCAGTGAACATGCCAAGTACGATCCGCTTCTCATGGGCATCCCGGCTTCAGAAAATCCCTTCAAAGACAAAAAACCCTGCACTTTATTGTAGTCACCGGCCATCGTCTTCTCTCTTATTTAATCAACATTGCCACTGAACACTGCCTTAACTCCACGCCGTGTTAACATCAATCAGCTCTAATCACAGACGAACACGAGCATCCGTGTGTGTTGGGAATAACGTACTGTGTGTGTTGGGAATAACGTACTGTGTGTGTTTGTTGTTTAATGCTGAACATAATGCATTCCGGGGAATTTGAGCAAAACTGTGCCATGAAATTAATGTTTTGGTAAATAATTTTGTCCTCAGTATTGAACAGCTCCTATCAACTTGTGGAAGTTGTTTGAATCTTTAAACATAAACTAAAAAGATAATAATTTAAATTATTACGAGTGACACATTTAAAATAGCCGGTGATATAGTTATAGTTATGTGTAGAATTTTAGAACTTTAGATGTGCTTTTATATGAAACACTAAACAACACAATGATTTTTACTATAAAAAGGAGTGTGTTACCTTTAAACACAGAGGCCACACCCCTTTCGTTTTTTTAGTGCTGACAATTGATGTATCTCTCACTCTCTCTCTCTCTCTCTCTCACACACACACACACACAATTTGATATGACAAGGAAAGGTTAGACTTCGATAATAAAGCTGAAATCACAAAGTGTCTAGCACTACAGTACATACCACAGTGTTCATTGTACTTGAAGCTACGAGAACATCAGATTATATAATTATATCTGATTACATCTGATTACATCACACTGCAGCTTTCACATCATAGTGCACCAGAGAAAAACACCTCCTTTGTCCCACTGACCTCAAACACTCGACTGTATCACCTTGGCTTGCAAAATGAACGTTAGGACAAGTTATATTTAGTTTTTTTTTTTCTGGATGTTGTGATATTGTTGGATTTCCATGTACAGAACAGTTTGTGTTATAGCAGAGGGAATAAAGGATAAACTGAAGAACTATCGGTTTGGTGCCAATACTTTTGAGGTTTGATATAACATGCTTCAGAAGCTTATAAATACATGTGATGTAAGGTCTCTGAAAATGTGAATGAAACTGTTCATATGAAATTCATATGCAAATTAAATACTCAGGTAAATTTTCTGATGCTAATCATTACATCATCATTCAGGCTAATTAGCGACAGTAAAGGATAGTTTACAGATTTAAAAAATATTGTTCTCTTACTTTTTTAATTTTATTTTTGCCGTAGAGAAACTGATGTTTACCATCATTTTTTTTAATGATCGAAGCCATTAATTTATTCTGATTTCATCTTTTTTTCTTTTTTTGTTTATTGAAATTTTGTTTCGCGCCTAAATCCGAAACTCACCAATCAGAATCATTGTTTGTAAAGATGTTACCATAGAAACAGCACATGTGTATTGAGGTCACTCTGGTGCACGTTGCAATATTTCTAAGCTACATCAGGCTACGTCAGGCGATAGTGATGGAAAAGTTTATCTTGTTGTTTTCTGTTTAAAGGTCTATAAATAAAAGAAATGAGGAATTTACTTCCAGGTCCGAGGGGCTGCTGAAAAGTGGTCTCTGTTGATAGAATAGCAGGTTAGCAAGCTAGCTAGTTAGTTAGAGCTAGTATGTTTACATCGCTTAGAAACATCAGTGAATAGTTTATACTACACTACACTTTTTATGCATATAGAGAAGACAGATCAGATGGAACATCTAAAGGAAGTAAATTACATCAAATTGTTATGTAACGGGGGGCACAGTGGCTTAGTGGTTAACATGTTCGCCTCACACCTCCAGGGATGGGGGTTCGATTCCCGCCTCCGCCTTGTGTGTGTGGAGTTTGCATGTTCTCCCCGTGCCTCGGGGGTTTCCTCCGGGTACTCCGGTTTCCTCCCACGGTCCAAAGACATGCATGGTAGGTTGATTGGCATCTTTGGAAAATTGTCCGTAGTGTGTGATTGTGTGAGTGAATGAGAGTGTGTGCGTGTGCCCTGTGATTGGTTGGCACTCCGTCCAGGGTGTATCCTGCCTTGATGCCCGATGACGCCTGAGATAGGCACAGGCTCCCCGTGACCCGAGGTAGTTCGGATAAGTGGTAGAAAATGAGTGAGTGAATGAATGTTATGTAACTTTTTACAAAAACTATTACACACATACAGAGGAAAACATACGTCAGTGGTAACACCAATAAATTATGATGTATGTTTTCCTCTGTATGTGTGTAATAGTTTTTGTAAAACGTTACATAACAATTTGATGTAATTTACTTCCTTTTTTAAAAACGTTTTAAAAACGAATCACTTTTAATTAACAAAGGTGAAAATTTAAACTATTAACACATGAATCTTCCTGCTGCTGTAATCAATCAAGTGGCTGTGACAGACCACGCCCCTTCCTACTGCAAATGGTTTCAGACCCCAATATGTTTGTATGCTAGCATGACTCAATGTTTTATTCCATATGATTTATTTTCTGCTGACTGTAGTTCCAGTTGTGCCATGTTACTCGGTACTAATTCACTTGTTCTAATATGCTCCGTTTACATTTCTTAAGCAACAGCTTGTATATGGAGGAACTAATCTAAAGCTGATAATAAGTGGAATTTAGAAACAAAGCTAAAGCTGGTGTTGGTCCTAATGTATTGTAATACATATTGTAATATGTATTGCAATACTATATTGTGTATTGTGTAACTGTGTTGGTGTGTTTAGTGTTAGTGACCTGGAATGTGCTGATGTGGAAACCTTGGCCTTTGTCCATATAAAGTCACACTCCTGTGTTTCCAACAGTCTACAGTCTACAAGCATTTCAGCTCATTACATCACTATGTCAAAGAATCGGTTCTTCTAGACATCTGACATTAAGCAAGTAAAACACAATAAAGTGCATGTTACTTTAAGTAAACGATTTTCCCTTTGGCCCAAAACAACAAACAGACACATTTCAGCAAACTGCAAGAAAGACCGTCGGTTTATTTCTGCACAGACTGGAAGTGAATGTTGTTTAGTCAACTCTGTACTGCCGAAACTTCAGTTCCACCTGCATCACCTGCTCTCCTTGTGATCGCAACTTTCCAAAAATAACTCCATTGAATACGGGGATGATGATGACATCATCATTTTCTAAACTGTCATGCAGAAACAGAGGTCAAAATCTAACGAGTCTCCTTGTTGTCACGTTACCTTGTGTCCTGGCAAAAGGATATAAGTATGAAAATAAGTTTTAAATTAAACAAAGAAAAAAAATCAGTGTTATATAGCTTCATATACACTTGTAAATTCTACTTGATCACCTTTTCCATTTCAGGATTATACTCGTCACATTGTACAAAAAAAAAATCACCTGGCTATAGATCTAAAACTATCTAGAAACTAGTGTAGATGTAGGCTAGCATACAGTATACAGTCTTACCTGAACGCATACTTAGGGAAATTTGAGACGTTTTTAGGCTAAATACAACAATTTGTCGCAGCACACTTCACACATAACAGTCCTGAACCTCAGCCAGGTGTCAGGTGTACAGCAGCGAAGGCCTTGTGATCATGGCTCTGTTGTTGCAGGGGAAATTCCTGGCTTACATCACAGGCGAAACCTCACCTGTGACACACTTTTCATCCCAGCTGGGCGAGGTTGTACAACCAAAAGCACTAGTGTTGTCTCTGTAAACGTGGCTTCAACGGCTGACCCGGAAGTGGGTACATGCTTTAAAAGCTCAAGAAATGGTGGCGCAGAAACCCAGCACTGATTAGTGTCCACTTAGTGTGTTTACACGTACAAATTAATCTGAAATTCTCAACACTTTTTCCATTCTTTATTAATCCCTGATTTAGTGACAATAGCTAAGATTTAACCTCCACAGCAACAGCCTTTTGACTCTAGCTATGTTTGCTAACAAGCTAGCTTAGCAAAGTTAAATAAATAATATAAATAAAAAGCTTCTTGACTTGACTAAATTAGAGACTTACCAAACCAAACCAAACTTTGTCTATTATACTGTGTGAAATATCCAAGATTACTTGCAAGACAGCTAGATTTCTGTTAGATTATTGTTAGATTAATGTTAGATTGTTGTTTGCAACCTGGTGCCGTTTCTGTAGGGAGAAATTTCTTTTACGTTGATGGAGTCTTCAGTGTCAGCGCTTTGTAACCGTGGAAAAGTGGAAAATATTTGTTCGGTTAGGTTTACACAAACATTTACACAATTTAGAACATTGGATCTCTGGATTTAAATTTACTGTTTACTAATCTCTTGATCCATGGTTCAGAAACACAGGCTGAAGACAAGATCTAGGCTAATCGCTCCTACGAATTATTATTAAAATATTATTAAAGATATTTCTACTGGTATAGAAGTAATTTAAAACAACTTCCGCTTTTTCCTTTAGTCTTTACCCTGATCACTCATTTCATGCTCCCAGCTGTCTGTACACATCACCTTTTATGGAGCTTTGTGGGTGTCGCTATATGCAAATGAGCTGTGTCAGGAACAGATTCACACTTTACAACTAATCAATAACATTTTATCCTGTTTAGCAAGAACAACATGTGAGGCTGAGACAAGTACAAATACTGATCTGAAAAAAAAACTGAGTGAAAATTTAAGTGAAAGTAGAAATTATCTCAGGATGCTTCTCGAGTCTGGAAGAGAAAGCGCTGAGCTCCAGGGTTCATCGTGTTAGGAGTTTATCAGGGTAAAAAGGGAATGAATACCTCGTTATGCTGACTAAAGCAGAATAAAGGCAGGAACTGGGGGCTTTTGTACTGAGGGTCACCAGGGTCAGTGTGGGGCCTGAGAGGAAACAAAGAAAAAACAAAAAGAGTGAAAAATGTTACGCTTTCCTGCATTTCATTGCTATCTTTATGCACAAAAAAAAACAAAATGACAGAACAGTCTTACCAGATCACAGATAAATGTCAAAACAGCACAGCTTTAACTTATTGTAAAAGTTACTGTAAGGAAGCTCCAGCAGTGCTAACAGACTTACATTGCTTTCTCATTTGAAGGTATTTTGCCAAAAAGTCGATTGTCCACAAACATTTTTTTCTTTTCAAAATATATTTTATTTCATCACAAAATACTTCTGTAACCAATCACAAGTCTGAGTATAAAAAGGAATTAGCATAAATACTTTTTGCTGTGAATAATATGCAATAATTTAAGGACTAGAAAATGAGTGATTATCTCACAAAAAAAAAAATAACTGAATCCATCACATTTTTAAAAATATATATCCAGGTATAAATAGTTTTCACAATAATACCATTAATATTAATAATAATAATAATAATAATAATAATAATAATAATCTGTATATAACACAAACATTAAGAATTCTGAGAAAATGATCAGTGTAGCGGCTCCATCGGCCTCGTCCTGAATCCACACTTCCTACACAGAAATCCTTTACGTGCGAGTCTCACTGCTCAGCACAGACGCTTCTTTTTTTTCCTCTCCAGCTCGGTGTCCTCCCTTTCTCCGAAAGCAAAAATAAAAAACCAGCTGAGTCATCTTGACATGGGTTACTGGAGAAAAACACTCCTCCTCCTCCACGAGAGCAGGCTGAGATCGAGTTCCAAGATCGGCCGTACTCAGGAGTTTTATAACGTTTTGTTATTTTTTTGAAGTATATGTTTTATTGTTTTGTTCAGTTAAAGTTTTTTTTCTCATCGTTCAGGGAGGTTGATGACGGGGACCCACTGGTCCATGCAGCGGCTCTCGTGACAGAAGCGATGTACTTTCCACAATGCCTGGTTCTTCCATGAAGATGCACGTGGGCTCTGAGAAGGGGGGGAAAGAAAACGGTCAGATTTGATAGCACAGGGTGGAAAAATATTGGCTCATAATAACTAAACGTGACGTCACAATGTTTAACAGATCACAATGTTGTATCTATAACTCCCCAAACAGTTTTTGGCTAGCTAGCTAACTTTATATTGTTCTCTCTAAATTGTTATAAATGTAAAATACAGACCTCAAAAATGTTTATGAACCATGATTAGGTTCATATTTTTATTATTATTATTACTATACATTATAGGATTTAATTATGTTGTCTACTTCCTTTTTAAGGTAATAAATGCAAATTAAGACTCTGGACCCGAGACTTCATGGCTGTTGGAGACAATTATTTGCATGAGAGCCAGAAAGCAGGCCAAGGGCGAGAAACTGCCAGACTGGCAAGTCGAGTTGGAAAGCTTTCTTACGCTCACGGATGTCATTCATTTGTTTCCTTCAACCGGTGACTAATTTGCATTTTAGTTCAAACAGAACAATGTTGGCATCCGCTGCTATCTTGTTATGTTCGTGTTAAAGTTGAGAATGTATTCTATGGATACGTACGGTGACTAGGATGCAATGCAGGTCTATTTGCTCGCCTCCTTGTTTCTCGGGTCCTCCCAAGATCTTGGCTAGGCGCCTGGTGTTGTTCACACGCAGTATGTTGATGTCATTCTCGCAGCAGAAGGCCTGGATGAGAGTAAAGTGGATCTGCAAGGCCACGTCCTTCACGTCCTCGTCGTCTGTGGCCAGGACGCACAGCACCACATTATCCGGGTCTCTGAAAATCCAAAATATTGACGTTAGACTCATGCAGCCATGTTGCATGTGGTTTGATGTGAAAGGTGTTTGTGAGTTTAATGCACAGGTGATACTTACACATTCAGTGCCTTCGCAGATTCATAAACTCCGACTGTAACCCAGCCTTGGCGTAAGGCAGAAGCGAGGACTTCCTCAAGGGCTTTAGAGACCAAATCCATCCTGAATGAAAGAAGACAGAAACATGTTAGGAGTTTTTGTAACTAGGGTACAGACCAGATATAAAATACAGACGTTGCTTCACTATTGCATGATTGTTTACTTTTAAATATAATATAAAAAAGTGTATGCAAAAAAAAAGTATATGTATAGATAAAACCTCCAAAAAACCAAAACAAAGCCAAAACAAAATGCATTTGCAGAATGTTTAATACTTTTCAGTACTGTGTAAGCTTGGGAGCGCTCGAGCTCAGTCACGTGACTCTGCAGCTGTCACGAGCGGCTAACGTCTTTCCAGCTAATATTTTACCACAGAATTATGTGATAATTATCCCCAAAAACGTACCTTTCGACAGAACTATAATCTCCATTCAGCTCTTCAAATGTCATGTTGTTTGTCAAGAAATCCAGTACGAATGAAAAGGAAAAAAAGCTGTATATTTTCACGCTAACACACGCAGCTTCTCTCCACAGAGTCTCCAGTCGCTCTGGTCCCTTTCTCACCGTCACCCGGTGCCTCAGGCAGCACTCACGCGCCAAAATTATCATACAGTTTCTGATTGGTCGTATTCTAATTAGCCCGAACAAACATTTCGACTCGATTGGCTGTTGCTCAGGAACAACTCAAAGGCGTGATCCTTAAAACCCCAGCGAGGATCTAAAGCGAGAGCTCGCGCACACGCTGATTGGACGTATGCAAATTATATGGGCAAACGTTACTTCTCAAAGGCGTCTGATTGGTTTGTCTACCTTTAAGAGGCGGGATCTGTATCCAGCCGGTGACGAGGCTTTTGAAGGTGAAAATCTTTGCCCTGACATGTCTGAGGTTTATTTGTGTGATATGATCAGTGATGTTATAAAACACACACACACACACACACACACACACACACACACACACACACACACACACACACACACACACATATATAGCACTAAACTAGCCTTTTGTTCTGACTAGATGTGCATGAATATACAGAACTATATGCATATATAACAAATACCTTATAAAGTCAAAGTGTTATTACATTATTTCGACATAAACTAAATAACTCCCTCAGGTCCTGATACTAAGCTATAATTAGACACACACAGTTGTATGCAAAAGTTTAGGAACCCCTGACAAGTTCCATGATTTTCATTTATAAATATTTGGGTGTTTGGATCAGCAATTTTATTTTGATCTATCAAATAACCGAAGGACGGAGTAATATTTCAGTAGTGAAATGAGGTTTATTGAATTAACAGAAAATGTGCAATATGCATCAGAACAAAATTAGACAGGTGCATAAATTTGGGCACCCCGATAGAAAAACCACATCAATATTTAGTGGAGCCTCCTTTAGCAGAAATAACATCCTCTAGACGCTTCCTATAGCCTGTAATGAGTGTCTGGATTCTGGATGAATGTATTTTGGACCATTCCTCCTTGCAAAACATCTCCAGCTCAGTTAGGTTTGATGGTTGCCGAGCTGGACAGCCTGCTTCAAATCACCCCACAGATGTTCAATGATATTCAGGGCTGGGGACTGGGAGCCATTCCAGAACATTGTACTTGTTCCTCTGCATAAATGCCCGAGTAGATTTTGAGCAGTGTTTTGGGTCGTTGTCTTGTTGAAATAACCAGCCCGGGCGTAACTTCTACTTTGTGACTGATTCCTCAACATTATTCTCAAGAATTTGCTGATATTGAGTGGAATCCATGCGACCCTCAACTTTAACCAGATTCTCAGTACCGGCACTGGCCACAAAGCCCAAATTTTACTGTGGGTAGCAAGTGTTTTGTGTTCTTTTGCTGCCATGCATAACACCCCTTGTAATGACCAAATAACTCAATCTTTGTTTCTAGACATCCCTGTAATATAGAAGGTTTTTGTAAAAATTCAGTAAAAATCAATCAGTGTGTAGAAGTTTCATATACATTGTATGTAAAGAGTACATAAGTGATGTATAGTACCTTCAAAAAAAATCTATAAAAAAAGGTCTACAATTTTGTTTGCATGTTTTCTGACCCCATTATGATTGCATGTATGATTCGTCTTTCCAGAAGTCACATGATTCAGCAGATCTGGATGACTTCATGATGTTTTGTAAGATGTAGTTTCCCCTTTAGGAAATTTCTTTGGTCTGTTTTCTATAAAACAGTGACACCATGTGGCTGGAAACGTCCACAAACTCTTACATCTTTCAGCATAAACGTGGAAATAAAATTCCCTGATTTTTAACCTGTATGATTCAATAAGAAAAGGCCAAAAAACTATTAAAAAAAAAAATAAAAAAAAAAATCTAAAAATAAGTAATAAATAAACTATGCTTTTGTTGACAAAACTTTTTGTAGACACAAGAATTTATAATAATTCTTATTTTCAGAATTTTCAGATACCTGTTTACAACAGCGACGTCACACGATTCCAATTTTACACTTCATATTGTTTATCCCCTGTGAAAAAAGGGAATTTCCAAAGATTCACTGCGAATCAACTCATCATTGTGCCGTGAACTGAAAAGCAGTAAGAAGATTACTGCAGGAACACTGGCCCTGTTGCTGTTTACCATCTCTTTACCACACCCTTATCAACTTCCTCTTAAAGTAATCCCTGTTGAGATCTGAAAATCAAACTCCACCCTGGAACACATTAAAACATGCTTAGAGTGAAACATATTCAATGGGTTTATAGTTTCCTGGTCTGATTTGCCTGGCTGCAGTGACATTTCAAAAGGTCAGAACCGTTCCTGTTTTCTTTTTGTATGTTTTTACATGTTGTTTCATGTATATATGATGACACCCAACTACAATATAGGGTTTAAATGCATGCTGTTGTACATTATAAAAAAAGATTAAAGCATTGGACGCAAAAATTCATCCATGACAATGGACATTGGGTTTAATCAGTAAGAACATGTCTGTGGAAATATATGCTATCCACTGCAGTGTTTTTTTTTTTTCTTTTAAACAAATGTAATTTCTTTTTTGACATTCAAAACCCACATAGGAGATTGTGTAAACATGTAAACGTGTAAAGAAGTGTTTACATTTAGGATTTACTCCATTAGAGGTCCTGAAACTTTAGTTTCTCATATATTTACTAGCTCTTTGAAGTAATAAAATCTTCTACTTTCTGCTTTTCCTGTTGGGGTTGTCACAGCCAATCATCTTCTATTCTCTAATTACCTTCATGTCCTCATTTAACACGTCCATATATCTCCTCTTTGTCCTTCCTCTTGACCTCTGACCTGGCAGCTCCATCTCCAACATCCTTATACCAATATAACCATCCATAACCATCTCCCCATCTAAAGAGAACCTCAACATCCTCATCTCTGTTACCTCCATCTCTGCCTCATGTCTTTTCCTCACTGAATATCATTAATAAAACTAATCTTTAGAAAGAGAATCCTTTATACAGATATGATATTGTAGGAAGGGCGCATGTCCACTTTTGCTCAAAGTAATATTTGTATTTCTGTTTTATTGGTGTATTGTTTTAATAGTCAATATCTTGTGAGTTTCGCCTCTTTGGATCGTATATTTATTGTAAAAGAATGAAACTGCAGTTTTGTGTTTAGACACCAGGCGGCGACAGAGATCCATTAAATACCACTTTGCATCTGAATACAAATTTGCATCTGAATTCATCCCGAAGAGATTATTTTTGTAACCTGGAGCACGTGTGAAATAACAGATAGAAAAAAAAGCTATTAATCAAAAACTGTTGAAGAACTGAAGCTGATTTTCTTCAGTTTTTCTTTATCTATTTGCATGTAAAGAGTGGTAAGAGTAAACAGATTGTGATGTGATTAAATTTCTTTAGGTAAATAAACTCGATCTGACTTGCAAACGCGACCTTTTCTTTTATTTAACTTTTCTTTCTAAAAGTAGAAAAAACCCACAAACAACAACAATAACATTTTTCGATGCTGAAAAACATTATTATCATCTCTTCATATTACATCAGCACGTTAAATGTTAAATATTGCTATTTGGATTGTTTTCTGACAAAACAATATCATTCTGGCTTACTTACAATTATATATATATATACAGTGTGTACCACACTTCTATAACTACAATATATATATATATATATATATATATATATATATATATATATATATATATATATATATATATATATATATATATATATTCTAAATTCAGTGCATGTCTAATTTCAGAGTAGATACAGGGAAATATTTTATATGTAATACTGGTGCTGTGTTTTATTTTATGAAATCATATCAGGCTGTAAAGGTACTCTAGTTCTTTATCTAATTTAGATATTATTATTATAACTATAATTATTATTATTTTGATGTTATTATTATTATTATTATTATTATTATTATTTTGATGTTATTATTATTATTATTATTATTATTATTTTGATGTTATTATTATTATTATTATTATTATTATTATTATTATTATTATTATTATTAATAATATTATCATTACAGTATTATGTGGGAAAACGTTACAGCATTCAGCTTTCATTTCTGTTATAAAGTTGCTTGCATTTTGTTTGTTTACTTTAATACAGAGTCTGATTTTAATCTTCGTTGATAAACACAACATAAACTACAGAGAGTGAATTGACAGTTGGACATAAATCTGTCAAACACTTTTGAAGGTTGTGTGATGATCAGTAGGTTAATACAGTCCTATGATGCTCTGAGTCTGAGTCTTCGTGCGACGGCTGACAAATGTGCCAAGTGCTAAAGGATGCCAGGAAAAATACGTCTCCTTAATGGACCAATTGCTCAATTAAGTGGCTGATTTGTTTCGTGCCGCACTCTTTAATATGGAGAGAGTCATATTTCCTCCTAGATTAGTATAGATACTGGCTGACAGACTGCACTGCTCAAGGTATTTGGCCGGCATAATTCATTCATAATGCCACAATGCAGCCCATCTATCATCTCATTTTTTCCCTGCCACTTTCTCTCCCTCCCAATTCACTTCCAGGCTCCTGGCTCTTTATCGAGGGGGGTTCTTTCGTGTGTGTGTGTGTGTGGGTGCGTGTGTTTGTGTGTGAGTGTGTGTGTGAGTGCGTGCGTGTGTGAGTGTGTGTGTGTACAGTATGTGTGTGTGTGTGTGAGTGCGTGTGTGTGTGAGTGTGCGTGTGTGCTTTTGAGTGTGTGCGTGCTTGTGTGTGTGAGTGTGTGCGTGTGTGAGTGTATGCATGTGTGCGTGCTTGTGTGGGTGTGTGTGTGTATGAGTGTGTGGGGTTGCAGGACAAGGTTGGGACGTCGACAGCTTTTTTTCGTTCACTGATGTATTAGGCAGCATATGCAAGCGATGAATTACCCGGCGAAGGGAGTCAATTATCCAGTCGGGGAAAAAAACGGGACCAGTGGCCCTTTGCTTGGCCCTAGGGCCACTTTTTCCATTTGAAGGCATGATTTTTGAAGAGGGGGTAACGGAGTGGTGGTAGTGGGGGCACGTATAAAGGAAAGGGAAGCACAAGAGGAAGAGAGGGATGAAGATTACAGAGGGGACGTGATGGGTCTCAGATCCTCTCTTTAGCTCATTTTGTGTCGTTTCTTTTTTTCGAGGGTTTTTTTGAAGGAGATTTGGAACATTTAAAAAAAAGCAGCCCTTTTTTTCACCCTCTCCTCTCATTTGTCCTGCTTCGCATCAAACCCTGCCCCGGTTTGACTATTAGAAGTGGAGGTCAATAGGGATATGAGAACTGCCACACGTGTTCACACGTCCCAAACCACCGAGCCTTGTCACGTTTCCCCCCTGATTTCACCCCCGGCGGAGGAGGAGGAGGAGGAGGAGGGACGATGAAGAGATGCTGAACGCTTGCCAGAACAAGCTGACTGACATGGTGACACTTAGGGAAATGAGGTCATTAGCTCGAATTACGGGGGGTTTGATGGCTCAGTAATGGGTTTTAATGATGGAATTTAGCACGCACAGCCACCAGGGACACACGCCCAACACACGTGGACAGGTCGTTTAATAAAGAGACTTTCACAGCAGAATAAGGATTGAGTCTGAAAGAGTCTAAAAATATCAAATCCAGAGACTTACCTGCACTTTGGCAGAACCGTTTTTTTTTCTTTCCCGTCCTTCAGCTTGCTGAAAACTGACAAACCACTTGAGTCCAAAACCACACGCTGTTTTTCTCCTCCTTCTCCTCAAATCGTACAATTTGTCACAAGTATATATTAATATTAATGCACTCGTTCTCAAAGGTCATGTTTCTATAGTAACGGGGAGCAAGAAAATGTGTCATGTTTAATTGTAATTGATTTGATGAAGTTCGTAACGTGGATGGAAGGAGTCTCCTGTGTCAGTGTCACTAAACAGTAACACTAAAAACTAACTTCAAAAAGAAAGACTGGAGAAGGAATTAGAAGTTAAAGTTAAACAGGAATGAACTATATACAAATATACATATCGTCGCTGTTGGGCGGAAACCTCGTATGTCCAAATTTCAATTTCATATTTTTTCACATATCGATGCTATTGGTCAGTCCCCACGTGGGTCTGTTATTTTTACAAGTTATTAACCAATCTAAAGTCTTGAAAATAGCTTGAGCGCAAATCTCATAACTCCATTGGACACTTCAACTGTCCACCTCTTCCTCACTCCGTGGGAGAGCTTCACGGTATATTTCTCCTCAAGAAGAGTCGCAACGAATCAACACGTCTTCTGAGGTAAATGTCTTCAAAACACTGGGCTCAAAGAAAAACAAATCTTGACCCCGCTAGTTCTGGTGCTCGTCTGAGGACAGGAATTTAGCGCAAGACAATCCACTGCAACGCGGACTAAACCCTGTGCACTGCAGATAAGGTACGGCGTTTTTTTAATTTCCTGAAAAATAACGGTTTTGGAGATACGAGGATTCCGTCTGACAGCGACGATATAATAGATAAATACAGCTTTAATACCTTTAATATGCTAACACTGGTAAATTACTGTGGTACTTCATAAGTCCTAGCTCTGTCTTTGTTTTATGTAGCACCATGAGCCTGGAGAAACGTTGTCTCATTTCACTGTGTACTGCAACAGCTATATATGCTTGAAATGACAATAAAAAGCTTGACTTGACTTGACTTGACTTGGTACAAGAAGAATAAACCACTTGGGGACGTTCTGGTTCTTCATCACAGCACTGTATCATTGATTATTTTACTTTACCAGAACAATGTGGAGTGTTTTATATATAATGAAAACATGATAAATAATTAAGCTGCACAATTCACGTAGTAAGGGAGGCACGGTGGCTTAGTGGTTAGCACGTTCGCCTCACACCTCCAAGGTTTGGGGGTTCGATTCCCGCCTCCGCCTTGTGTGTGTGGAGTTTGCATGTTCTCCCCGTGCCTCGGGGGTTTCCTCCGCGTACTCCGGTTTCCTCCCCCGGTCCAAAGACATGCATGGTAGGTTGATTGGCATCTCTGGGAAATTGTCCGTAGTGTGTGATTGCATGAGTGAATGAGAGTGTGTGTGTGTGCCCTGCGATGGGTTGGCACTCCGTCCAGGGTGTATCCTGCCTTGATGCCCGATGACGCCTGAGATAGGCACAGGCTCCCCGTGACCCGAGGTAGTTCGGAAAAGCGGTAGAAGATGAATGAATGAATGAATTCACGTAGTACATAGAGACAATGCTATCTAGAATTTATAGTCAAACAGGTGATACAGGGTTAGAGGTCACATTTATTATACATTATCAATTTTAATACGTTAAGTCTAGAAAACACCAAAAGTTACAAAGATCTGTATTACTGAATTTTTATGCCTTTCTTTTCATTATCTATGAAACCGAGGTTTTCTTATAACACGTTGTAGGAATATTATTTTCCTACGTATTTATTGTCCTACTGTACATACATTTTGTGTCCGTTCATGCTGTGGAAGAGAAACGGAAGGTTTCAAATAATGTGGAGGAAAAAACGTATAAAATGTGAAATAAGAATCAAATCCGAAAATATACACATTCATTTTTGTTTCCTGCTTGGAATCAACTAAACGTTTAGAAAAATAAGGACAGTTTTTCATGGTTATGTTTTCACGATCAGGCGTTTTAAAGCACATGGTTGGCAGATGTACCACACGACACGCTACAAATAAAAACAAAAAAAGAAATAAAGAAGATTAAACAAGCTGGAATCAGGCCACTCACGGATTCTGTAGAGCTCCTGCTCCATATCATGCACTTAACATGTTTGTGAGCTTTATCTACTTCAACTTTTTAAACTTCCAGCAGAACTGCTCCTGAATCATTCTACAGCCATGGTGAGGCCCAGCATGCTAAAACGCTAGGCTAGTCTAGCTCTCAAAGAACCGTGTGAGCTTCTCTGAGGGAACAGACGGACTCTGAGCTGGATATAAGGAGCAGATCCAGTGCTAAGCCACGAAGAGCGGAGTATGTAATGGCTCGTTGAGCTGCTGAGGCCAGGCCCGCGGCTTCAGCAACCATATTTCAGCGTGTATTGATCAGGCACTGCTGAAACGCCACCGGGCCTTCCTCCCCTCCGTCCTTGATCCTGTAAAGTAATAACCGTACGCGTGTCAGGGAGGTAATTATCATTGATCTGCTGGAGAAAAAATGACAAATTTTGCTGTCGTACTCTGGCATGATTCATTCCCGTGTCGGTGAACAGTGAAAGTACTGAGAAGAACTGGGTTTGTTCTATTAGTACACATAATCTTTATAACTTTTATCTGCTACACACATCGTAACAATACATCATCTTTGATAAGACAAATGTGGGACAGATGTGTAGACATGTGCCAGGAGGTTGTTAGTTTAAATCCCAGTTTAAACTTCATCCATTCACTGGGCCTCAGCTATCAAATGACAATGTTTGAAAAACAAAATAAGAAATGTGCTGTTTATGCAAGTTTATTGAGCGCGGAAAAATGTTCGTATACTGAGGTTATGTAAACGTATGTACTGTATACGAAACTCCCTAATGTGAACCGTCACTCGATCGCACGATCGTCACAGACTTACTGCGATTTTATTGACAGATTCTTCAGTCACATTTAAATCACTTATTATCTATAAGAATCACACACAGATTTAATGAACAGTGATTATTTATTTAAAAGACAAAAATAATGACACCCTTTAACAGCTTGAATTCAGTGTTTAATATTTAATAAACCGAAACAGCACAAACAAAACTTTTAGCAGCACAAACGAAGCACAAACGAAACTTTTAGCAGCACAAACCAGCACAAACGAAGCACAAACGAAACTTTTAGCAGCACAAACCAGCACAAACGAAGCACAAACGAAACTTTTAGCAGCACAAACCAGCACAAACGAAACTTTTAGCAGCACAAACCAGCACAAACGAAGCACAAACGAAACTTTTAGCAGCACAAACCAGCACAAACGAAGCACAAACGAAGCACAAACGAAACTTTTAGCAGCACAAACCAGCACAAACGAAGCACAAACGGAGCACAAACGAAACTTTTAGCAGCACAAACCAGCACAAACGAAGCACAAACGGAGCACAAACAAACAAGACTATTTTGCTGACGTTTTGCGTTGGGTGGGGGGCCAACTTCACGCTGGTAAGTGTGTGTACTGCATTACTAAAAGATTAGGCAGTGTGATTAGGAGGCGCTCTTTCACCATTAAATCCGTATTTTTTCATTTTCTTTGTGGTTTATGAAGATGTGCAGGTTTTTTTCTGGGTAATCTGTATTTATCAAGACGTCCATGAGCACAAATTAATGAAGCAAACCTTTTAGAAGCTTTAAACATTTTCGTTCTGTTTGACGAAGAAATTACGAAGACGTTTACAAATTTACTAATGGGTGAATAAATGATGTGGCTTCTGAAGGATACCCGGTGCCAGAGTTAGCGAACATTGACCATGATGATAATTATAAGATGGTATTATTGCCGGTGTTGTGTATTATATTATATCAAGATACATTTTGATATATTTTTGTCCATTACTTGTTACAATGTGCTGTAGGTGTCAACCGTAAAACTTGCTATTATTGTTTGTTTACCTCATAAAGAAAGAACCTTCATGACACTGAGTAGCAAAAATAATATAATAATAATAAAAAAAAAAATTCCAAATCCAAACCAAACCAAACAACAAGAACCAACTTTGTAGTCTTGACTGGCAGCCTCTCTTCGGCCGAGTCTGCTAAAAAGTTATGATCCTACTTAGCCGGCAGTCCCCACTGGCAACGACGGAGCAGAAAGCAGCGAGCACGTCAGATGGTAACAAATGAGCGGGACAAGGCAAAGGGCTGTGAGATTGCCACATTCATCATGATGGCGTCGAAGGGCTCGTAGCGCTTACTGCCGGGTTTGTGCGGACAGGCTAAGCCTCGGATCCTGGGATCCTACAGAACTTCCTTTTGATTAGAAGTGATGTGCTTTTGTGCTTCTTATGGCTTGAAGGAAGCGTTTTGACTTAAATGCTATGAAACCTCATGTTTTTGCTGTCATTAGGATTCTAGAAGTTAATAGACGCTAATCAAATATTAGTACAATTCTCTAATCATCCTCTAGGTGATACAATCTATAAAAAGCTCTTAACATGCCAACCCCCCCCCCCCCCCCCCTCCTCCCGTCTTCCTTCTCTTTGAGTTTTGATAGATGACTGATTGCCTGCCGGTACAGAAAGATTTATTAGTGTTTATCCAGCACTCGGTGGTCACCTGCGGCTTAGAGACCAGGGCCCGCTGCGTCAAACACACCACACACTCGATATGTGTGCTCGTTTCAAGACTCTCATCCATTATATTCTTATATACACACAAACACACACACACCACACACAACACCCAGTGTGTACAGTATGCAGCGGTATGTGTGTGTGCACAATATATATATTTATATTTTTATATTTTCCATTCCTCGATTTCATCTCACTGGTTCAGATCCCTGAAGCCCATCGCCAGTCGATGGAGGAATAAACTGAGGGAAAAACCTGATAGAGGTGACTCTTCGCGCTCAGACCGAACGGAGCGACCCGCAGATCTCCACCATAAATTGTGATTATGGGCTAAGTGGGGTGAGCGGATGCAGGAATTCTTCGGCAGGATATTAGTTTGACACGGACACACTCCGGGGACCGCACGGCAGCATCCAGGAAGTCTAAAGGACATTAAAGTCAGTCAGGACGCAATTAATTCCTGACTTCAGATGTAAAACGTGAAAATCGTCTTTCATGCCACCTTTAAAAGGGTTTGTGTGTGAAATTTCAAAAAGTTTGGTCAGAATCAAACGAGACTGGAAGTTATTTCTGTGATTTTTTTGGCTAGGAACTGACACAGTGTTAGTTTTCTCCCTAGTCATCATAGAAATGAGGCAAAACGCATCAACACTATGGTTGTGATGTAAATGTGTGCACTTCATCTGAGTTCTTCTTTTTTCCCTTTATTAAATTGTTTGGACAAAACTTACCACTTTGAAATTATACTAGCTATGAACTGACATCATGCTGAACTAGCCGTGCCGAGACGCGAGGATAAGACGTAACGATGTACGGTGTTAAATGTACCATTATTTTTTACAGCTAGCATCAATTTTGTTTGATAAAATATTTCAGGAATTAATGCTAACTGATTTGTGTTTGCAAAAAGAGTGCAAGTCAAAGAAATTGTCATTTGCCCTGATACTGTACTACTTGCTTGATGCTATTTTTTACAAATATTTTTATTAATACCAACACTTTTCATGTTTACTGACGATTGCTAAAAAGACATACATTAACACTCGTCACAAATCTGTTTGCTAAACAAAAAATGATGCTAGTTGTTTAAGAAAAAAAACAATACATGTCACGCTGTCCGGCTTCTCCTCGCGTCTCGGTGTGGCTAGTTCACGCGTATATGGATGGACTCATAGCTAAAGTGAGTATATGACTACAATGTCTACATTTGACGTGTTTCACACCGCATGCGAGTGCTACATTGAGAGATCTATATATATTAGCCTTTGGTCATAGGAGCTGACGGTGTCCATTAGTGATGACACGTGTGGACTCAGGGATGCTCATCCTGGTCGCTGTATATCATTGCGCTTCCTGTAACCTTTCCTGTGTGAGAGATAGAGAGATAGTGAGAGTGCGGAAGCGGAGAGGATGGAAGGAGATGGTGAGAAAGACAGGCAATCATTTCTCTCGTTGAGGGCAGCGGAGCGAGGAGGCGTGTAGATGAAACCCCATTTTCCTCTGATTAAGTCCTCCAAAAATATTCCATTTGTCAGTGCCAGCGCCGGTGATGGCGGCCCCGTGCAGCCAGCCGAGTGTGTCTGTTGACTATGTAGCGCTGCCGATTTACATCGGTCACTGACAACATCATCTACTCACTAATGTCCTCCTTCACTCTTCTCTAAACCCCCCCTCATCGTCAGCCCACCTGTCTCTCTCTCACTCTTTTTCTCTCTCCCTCTTTCAATATCTTTCTCCCTGCGTGTGTTTATCCTGTTGTCTGTCTCTCATTCTCTCTCTGTAAGTCACTCTTAGTTTTCTCTCTCTCTCTCTCTCTCTCTCTCTCTCTCTCTCTCTCTCTCTTTCTCTCTCGTTTTTTTCTCTGTCCTGTCATCTCTTGCTCCCTCGCTCTCTATCCTGTTTCTCCCAGTCTCTCTCTGTACATTTGTCCTCCGGTCTCTTGCTGTCTCTGTCTCTTTTTCTCTTTCTTTTTCTTTGCTTCTCCCTGTGTCACTTTTCTTCCCTCAGTGTTTCAGCCTATTTTATCTTGATCTGCTCTCATTGCAAAAAAAAACATCTAAAAAAGAACCCGTCTCTGTCATAGGCGCTCTCAATGTCATCAATTTCAATTTCCAATCTCCTCTCGTCTTTTTTCCCCCGTCTCCTCACTACCAACCTTAGCCACTCTCTCCTGCCCTGCTTTCTCTCAGGGAATTTTTTTCTCCCTTTTCTGTTTCTTTTTATTTTTTTATTTCTCTCCACCCAAAGCCTCCTGGCCCTCACCGTCGTTCTCCTCTCTACACATATTACCCATTACCTAGGCCTGTGCTTTCTTAGGCTTTGTGAAATAGAATGCAATTTCGCCCCTCGCCTGCCTCGTGATGAGACCCAAATGAAAGATCATTAATATTTTGGGGGTTTTTTTTGTTCTTTTAAAAAAGAAATGCACACACAATTGCTTCCTCACATTTCAATATCGGTGTGTGTGTGTTTGGGGAGAGTTTTTTTTCCCCACCGTCATGAGGCCTGTGCCCCGTATTCCACCTTCAGCTGGTTAATGATGAACACACGGGCTTGCAGATAAAACAACACAATGTTTCCCTTGGTGTGTGGAGGGGTAGAAGAGGTGTGTGGAGGTATGAGGGGTGTATTGAAGAGTAGGAGAGGTGTATGGGGGTATGAGAAGAGGTGTATGGGGGATAGGAGAGGTGTATGGAGGGGTAGAAGAGGTGTATGGAGGGGTAGGAGATGTGTATGGGGGTATGAGAAGTGTATGGGGGAGCAGGAGGGGTGTATGAGGGAGTAGGAGGGGTGTATCGGGGAGTAGGAGAGGTGTATGGGGGTATGAGGGGTGTATTGGGGAGTAGGAGAGGTGTGTGGAGGTATGAGGGGTGTATTGGGGAGTAGGAGAGGTGTATGGGGTATGAGAGGTGTATTGAGGAGTAGGAGAGATGTATGGGGGTATGAGAGGTGTATTGGGGAGTAGGAGAGGTGTATGGGGGTATGAGAGGTGTATTGGGGAGTAGGAGAGGTGTATGAGGGAGTAGGAGGGGTGGAGAGGTCTATGGGGGGTTATTGTGGTCTGCGTTTCAATTTGTCAGGTCAGAAGACAGAGTGGCAACATTAGCAGGCCAGACGAACCAAACCGGGTCTCGCTCTGTCATTTGTAAGCGTGCAATGAACTGACAGCTTTATGAGGTGTCTCTTTTTTCTCTCTTTCCCTCTAAACACTCTCTCTGTTAACTGACAGACTGTCCGTCTGTGCTAAAGTAGTCTCGCTGCTCTGCAGTGCCACTTAACGCTGCTTTAAACCATTAAAAGTAACCGAGATGTAAAAATACGAAATATGAGGCGCCGCTAACATTAGCTAAGTAAGCTAACCAGCTAGCTAGCTGCTGGAAAATTACTAGCTTAATAGAGTTTCAGTATTGGTGCCTGAGATCACATCATTTTTTACCAGACAAATCTGTGAAAAAATATAACCACTGTTCATCACTAACGTTAGCTAAGTAAACTAACCTGCTAGCAAACTTGTAATGTTGCCATGGCAACCATAATTGTTTATCGCATTTGACTGCTGTTAAATAAATAACTTTTCTATGTTAGCATTCTTTCATTATATAAACATCAAGCTTACTCTAGCTTTTGTTTTTATGTTATGCTCAGATTTCTTAGCTAGCCCTTCGCTAGCCCTGTGCGATTAGATTATTTCATGCTAATTTTTCTTTTTTTCCGCTAGCCTTTTCATTCATACTCAGATCTTCTTAATGATCTTTCTTTTACTTTTGTCTCGGTCATGTAAACGAGATCATGCTAACTCATCCATGCTAACTCATCCATTCATTCTATTATATTAAATTTAATTCATGTTTGTGTTTATTAGCACTAGTACAGGGATGAAAAAATGCAAGTGAAAAGGAGGAAGTGGGATGAAAAAAAAACATGACGCGGGGAGGAAAACGAGAGAGAACAGTTGTGAAATTTAATTTGGAAATCAATCAGTATTCATTAGCCCGTGAGGCATTTGCTCCTTCACTGGCTGGCTGTTTCTCTCTCTCTCCCTCTCTCTCTCTCTTTAACGAAACATTTTGCCACTCAGCATGGCACCTCTCGTACTCACTGCTCACCCAGGCATCGCCCACTTTCCTCGCCGCTCTGCTCCCTAACCAAACTTTACCCCCACCGCCCTCATTAGCATGTTATTAGCATCTCATTTGCATAGCCGTTTCTTAGGAGAACTTTCCTCATCTTACTTTAATTGTTTTTTGTTCTTGACAGTAGAAGGAGAAAAATCAGGGCCTGAAGCAGCGTCGTTGAAAAGAAGAGAACGTTTACGGAGATCTGAAGCCTGGAAATAATGAAGTGCTGGAATAACGAGAAATAAGAAATGATTTTGATGTGAGAAAAGGTTACTGTGGATAATGTTATATTATAAAACAGCAGTTCAAATTGCTTTAAGCATATTACTGTCTGTGAGTGGATCATAGTCGTCAAATATCTATAAATAATAAACAAAAATTTATAATTTTTTTCCTTTTTAAAACATGAATAGATAATAAAAAAAACGTTTAAAACTAAATAAACATTTGTGAAAATGATCAAAATGCTATTATTATGCTACAGTTTAACATAATATATTGGAATAAAAATGAAATCAGCTACTTGTAAATAAGAATAAAATAAAAACAATTAGTAAACAATTATTAACTTCTTAATTCTAAAAACATCTTTACAATTACTCAAAATAAAATAATGTAAAAAACAACAACAACAATAATAATAATAATAATAAATAAGTTAAAACATTTGTATTATTATTTATATTTTTATTAATATGATTATTTTTATGTATATAACTATATATAAGGATACTCTATAAATTGTAATGCTACATGTCTACTGTGTTTTGCGGAGGCTTTTTGGCATGCAGCCTAGCAACACACACACACACACACACACACACACACACACACACACACACAGGGTAATTAGCAGGCTGTCAGTAAGGAGGATGGGGTCATGCAGGCAATTAAGAGTGTGACAGCTGCAGGAGAGCTGGAGTTTAGTGCAGTGTGTGTGTGTGTGTGTGTGTGTGTGTGGCCTGACAGACTGAGGGCTCGCTCTTGCCGGGGTGTTCTCAGCCACACACACCCTCACACACCAGACAGTTAAGCACTGGAGGCTAATGTTGCTAACAAGCACACAGACACTTACAGGCAGTTTAGCATTGAATCAAGTCAAGTGTTGTTTTTATTTCAGAATGTCCACTGGAATGATTTAAAACGTCATTTCTCCTGGATCATGGTGCCACACAAGCGTACACAAGAGCACATAATATGCAACTACGCAGCATCGAGAGAGACGTAACACACATGACAATAATGTGAACCTTATCATCTCAATCATTTTAACCATACAAATTAGGCCACGCCCCTATCACTAACCATAGGCCTGCGATTAAATTAAACTTCTACGATCTGCTGACGTCCTCCTTCGTTATCATGCTCCATAAATCAGCTTGTGTGGACACCAGGTCTGGTATCATCCTACTGCGTCGTCCTGTTTGTGGATTTTAGATCGAAAGATATCAAAAGATATGAAAAAATCCAGAACCTTGTTGTCGGCCATCTTTGTTTGCAATGATGCTAATCTATGTGTTGTGTTCTAAGACATTTGATCTCAAATCATGACCAGTTTTTTTTACTGTATTATTTTAACTGCAAAATCAGATGGAAAAAGTTTTCTCTATGTGGAAAAATCATGGACGCCTCACTGTTCGTCTTTTGCAATCCGTCCTCTGCAAATGATCCAAAATGCAGCTGCCCGGCTTGTTTACAACCTGCCAAAGTTCTCCACACCACCACACTGCTGCGATCCCTCCACTGGCTTCCGGTAGCTGCACGCATCAGATTCAAAACACTGATGCTGGCCTACAAAGCTCCCTCTTACCTCAAAGCCCTCATCACTCCTCACACTGCACCTCACACCCTCCGATCTACCAGCACTGCTCGACTGGTTCCACCATCTCTCAGGGTAAGAGGCAAGTTTACTACAAGACTCTTCTCTGTTCTGGCACCAAGGTGGTGGAATGAACTTCCCCTAGAGGTCCGGACAGCTGAGTCACTGGATATTTTCAAGCGGCGGTTGAAGACCTACTTATTCAGGAAACACTTCAACTAGCACTTCTTTCATTATCTTTAGCATTTTAAAAAAAACAAAACAAAAAAAAAACCTTTGACACTTTTTCATTGTAACTTTGAACAAATGTTTTAAACTCATGGTATCTTAAGTATGTAACCTAGAGAACCAGCATTAATGTATTCAATGTTAGAGATTTAAGCACTTATGTATGTATAAGGGCGTCTGTCACATGCTGTAAATGTAAATGTAAATGTAAATGTTAATGTTGTTAGCAGGGGTCACGGTGGCTTAGTGGTTAGCACATTCGCCTCACACCTCCAGGGTTGGGGGTTCGATTCCCGCCTCCACCTTGTGTGTGTGGAGTTTGCATGTTCTCCCCGTGCCTCGGGGGTTTCCTCCGGGTACTCCGGTTTCCTTCCCTGGCATGCATGGTAGGTTGATTGGCATCTCTGGAAAATTGTCCGTAGTGTGTGATTGCGTGAGTGAATGAGAGTGTGTGTGTGCCCTGCGATGGGTTGGCACTCCGTCCAGGGTGTATCCTGCCTTGATGCCCGATGACGCCTGAGATAGGCACAGGCTCCCCGTGACCCGAGGTAGTTCGGATAAGCGGTAGAAGATGAATGAATGAATGAATGTTGTTAGCAACAAGCTTGCAGCTGACAGATGAGCGATGTGTATTTTCCTAAACACACTTACATAACAAGTGCACAATATGTTGATTGAGCTAAAGCTAATAGGTTTGATACATGAATGAATGCATGAAGCTGTGAGTGGCCATTTTGTTTTGATGTCACCTGCTGAATTCGGGGTCGAGGAGGCCCGAGTTTCAACTTATTTTTTGATTTGTGGTACTTTTGTCATACAGCATCAGAAAAGACATCAGCACATCAAAAATAGAAAGAAAAATAGTTTTGGATTTTGTTAAACTGTGGTGTTAAATTACAGCTTAGCAGCATTTGCGATTGCTTATCAGTAAAGCATGTCACTAAAGCTATCAGGGATTCCCATTCTTGTGCTTCCCTGTGTGTGTGTGTGTGTGTGTGTGTGTGGGTGTGTGTGTGTGTGTGGTTTCATGCTGTGCAGTAATGTAGCAGTGATTTCCCAGTCATCGCATTCTGACAGACACTCATCCGAAACTCACAGCGAGAAGCCAATCTGCCACATGCTCCCAGAGAAAGATACTCACAGAATAAATAATCAAATCACACCTTTTCCTGAAGACGTCTTCATTCCAACTTCTGAGATTTTAAAACAATATATTTCTGTATTTTTTTTAAACTAAATTATGCTACGTTGGAGTCATGAAGACGCCGTAATCCGTCAGCAATTGGAGCTTGTCAAAGGTGTGTGTGATAAGTTGACATTGACTGCACGCCTCGCTTTGACAGTGTCCCCTAAACTCTATTAAAAAAAAAAAGCAATGCTTTGCTAGGTACACATTCGGCATGGTTCAGAGGGGAGCGCTTTTCAATCTCTTCTCTATCATTTTTGAATATCATTAGTGAAGAGCAGTCCATTTTCCATGCTTGCCAGAATCAAGTCCCAGAGAGAGTCGGGCGCGAGAGACAGAGAGGGGAAAAAAAAAGAAAATGGAGACTCAAAAAAGTCTGGTGATTTATCATCTTAGACCCGAGCTGTGCATTGACATTAAGGGGCTGATGAGAAGAGCGTGTTGGCGGGATATTAACATCCTGTTATCATTTCAAATCTTTCACACACACACACACACACACTCACACACACTCACACTGACACCGGCGGCCGTGACAGGCGGCGAGGCAGCGCACGCTCTCTCTCAATGACTGGGCTCGATCACCTGTGACAGTTTTGATTTGATGTCACTTTTCCCCCGTGCGCAGTTTGTCTGAGCGGTTAAGAGGTAATTGTGTGACATTAGCATGGAGGAAGCGGACGGAAGGGAAAGGAAGGAGGGAGAGGGAGACGGGGGAGACGTCGGGCTCTCGCTTTGTCTCGAAACACGGCACAACTCGGGGCAGCAGTTATAAATGGCCTCCATTTCCCAAACCGCTCCATTCTCCGTTGTGGAACGCAAGTGCCGCGGGGTAAAAAAAAAAAAAAGAGGGGGTGGTTTGTGGAGAACCAGAGCTGAGAGAAAAGAGGCTCTTTTTCTCAAGGGGGAGGAACGGTGACATGGAGGAAACACACCTCAGGAAGTCTGGTATCAGTCAGGAAAGCGAACAGGCCCACTGTGAACATCCAGATATAAAGGTACCAAACTGTCACAGGTGTTCCGGTGGAACCAACGAGCGTCCATGTCTACCTGAGGAGGTCCGTGTAGTGCACCTTCAGACTGAAGTCAACGTCCCATTATGTACCTCAATGTACTTCATCATATACACACTTGTCCTTTTTTAAAGGTAAATAATAAGGTAGTGAAAGTTAACACTACATGGTTATCATAGGTCTAATTTAACAAATACGTATAAACCAGTGGAATCTAGTAGAAACACCGTTGAAGTTCTCACTCTCACTCTCTCACTCATCTTCTACCGCTTATCCGAACTACCTCGGGTCACGGGGAGCCTGTGCCTATCTCAGGCGTCATCGGGCATCAAGGCAGGATACACCCTGGACGGAGTGCCAACCCATCACAGGGCACACACACACACTCTCATTCACTCACGCAATCACACACTACGGACAATTTTCCAGAGATGCCAATCAACCTACCATGCATGTCTTTGGACTGGGGGAGGAAACCGGAGTACCCAGAGGAAACCCCCGAGGCACGGGGAGAACATGCAAACTCCACACACACAAGGCGGAGGTGGGAATCGAACCCCCAACCCTGGAGGTGTGAGGCGAACGTGCTAACCACTAAGCCACCGTTGAAGTTAACATTCCCTAAACTCTCTACAACACAAAGTCAGGAATATTTAAAGGTTCTTCGGTGTCATCAGAAGCATTTCAGAGTCTAAACATGTTCTCTAGAACTTCTTTAGGAACTATTTATCAAAAAATTTTAATGGAAAAAAAACAAACAGAAGAACTAGAGAAACACAGAAGAAGTTCAGTTAGCATGCAATGCTATGTGTTTAATGTTATTTCAGCATAATTACAGTCTTATTGACCATAAATTATTAAAAGAATTAACACCTCTGAGGTTTTGTATCATTTCCACAGTCCCTGTCACACTGCCTGTATGCAGGAGATTAGCTACGCTCTGCCTAGGTAAGTCTTTAGCTAGCATCTTCTTCTGAACCGAATCATTTAAACACGTATGTGTTGTGTACCGAGTATGGTGTTAAATCTAAAAGTTCATATTCTTGTGCTAAATTAATAAATGACATCAGTTCAAGTAGCATCACGCAAGAATGGTCACGCTAATCTGCTAGCATGTGGAACACACAGCTATTTAACATAGTTCGGAAGAAGTAGAGAAGCTGCTGGGCTTTCTTAGTGATTGAGCTGGTGTTGAGTGACCAGGTGAAGTTCTCCACCAGATGAACACCAGGAAATTTGGTGCTCCTCTACAGACTATCTGTCCAGGTTCAGTGGAGAGTGGTCACTCTGTGCTCTCCTGAAGCCAACAACCATCTCTTTGGTTTTATCAATGTTCAGAGAAAGGTTGTTGGCTCTACACCAGGTAGTTAGCTGTTGCACCTCCTCTCTGTATGCTGACTCCTCGTTCTTGCTGATGAGACCCACCACGGTGAACTTGATGATATGGTTCGATCCGTGCGTTGCTGCACAGTCGTGAGTCAGCAAGGTGAACAGCACTGGGCTGAGTATGCAGCCCTGAGGGGCTCCAGTGCTCAGTGTGGTGGTGCTGGAGATGCTGTTCCTGATCTGGACTGACTGAGGTCTCGGTCATACATGTGTATGCCTTCGATACGCCTTTTCTCCTTTAACCACACACACACGCACGAACAGACACACATACACACAAACACTTGCATACAGATACATGTACTCGCATAAACAAACACACACATATGCATACAGATACACACACACTTGCATAAACAGACACACAAACACACACTCATGAACAGACACACACTCGCACACTTACATACACAAATCAACACTGAGCTCCAACGAGGTCTCATCCCAGTAACTCCCATTAAGGCCCGGTCTTTAAGACTCATGATTCTTTTAACACCATAAGGCCCTTCTACAGTGCTCTTAAATATTGATGATAGGCTGATTAGCCCTCTGGTTCCACACACACAAACACACACACACACACAGTACGCTCCAGGCAGCCTGGTGATAAACTGGCACTCATTAAACACACCACGCAGAGTGTGAACAAACATCTCTAATCACAGCCTCTTAAAGACTCTTAATGAGCTGATGTAATTAGCCGGCACCGAGTAAATCTTTTTCTCTCTCAATCTGTTTGCCAGGCTAATTTGTCTGCTATAGATTAGTGGATGAGAAGAAGCATGTGTGTGTGTCTGAAAAAGAGAAAGAGATGTTTACTTGGTGATTTGTCTCCCATTGATTAGAGAGAAGGAGAAGAAACAATCATAGCTCTGTGTCTGTTTAACGATACAGAGGATTGAGCCTCCGTTAAAGAAAATAAACAAACAAACAAACAAATAAATAAATAAATAGATAAATAAATAAATAAATAATACCCATCAATGGTTCAGCAGAAATATATGCAACATGTTCAGCGGTACAATATGATGCCGTGTTAATATGGCTTGAAATGAAAACGGGAACATTTTTATTTTTAGTTGATTTTTTTTTAATCAATTTTCAACCACATTTTCTTTTGTCATAAAATTTGTTTAAATATTTTTAGCACAAATGACTCAGGCTAGAAAAGGAACCAACACTGATACCAGGATCGTAATCAAAATACTGGGTCAGATGTCAGAGAAAAAAAAAGAATGCGGGCTAAAAGATATCACCTGATTAAGACGATCCGTTTATCTACAAAAAAAAAAAAAAATCATCTCTGTCTCTCTCCGTTTTACTTTTTTATTCCATGCTAAAACAACAGCAGTCAAAATAATCCTCCTTTTCTTGTAAATGCAGAATAATCTGAAACTGTTCCAAACATGAAACTGTGTATCGGTGTATGTTTTTTTTTCTTTTCCAACTCCAATGTCTCGCTAAACATTTTTTTTTTACATAACAGTGACCGGTCTGGACAAATCTGAGAAGGCTAATAGTTCTATTGTGAGGCGAGTTTTTGAGACCGAGTCCGAGCCTTGATGCAAATGTCCTCTTCCTCTCCGCCGGCATGGATCGAGGGGAATAAAGCGTATTTCTGTGAGAAAAAGAAAAAAAAAAATCCAAGAGGATCAAGAGAGAGAGAGAGAGAGAGAAGAAAAAAAATGGAGCTAGACGATTCCTGGCCTATTTCTGCCTGCCTTTCTTCCCCGCGGCCACAAAGCCGTGCTAGGCCACTTTTCAGCCTCCCGTCCTCTACACGCCGGACTGATCCATTTGTTTTTATCCCGATCCTGGATTTAGAGAGATACAAAGCTGATTAAGCAACAAAAGCATATGGGAAGATAAAGGACACTTAGGTAATGGGTTTTGACAGCCGAATGAAAAAAAGCAGACTCATCCTCTTTCTGTTGCTTTGCTGCAAATATGTTTGTTATTCAGTTTCTATGCCAACCGATTCGAAGCGGCCCGAGAGGATGGAAAAGGGTAAAAAAACGTACGGATTGGACCAGAGAAACAGTCAGAGAGGTCAGTAACACGTACAGAAAACTGGGAAGTGCCTCTGCTTTACCAGCCCGAGGATCCAACGGTAACAAAACAAAGCACTAGGATGGCTTCAGGGTCACAGTGGAACTGATTCAGTCTGATTAGTTTCTTGTTTGTTATTAAATATGTAATAAAAAGAACTTAATGGAATATTTTAAAGGTTATTTTAAAAATTTTATTATAAGCTAGTTCTTTATTTATACAGCAGATTATACATATTTATAACGGTATTGAAAGTGTAAAGCAAAAACTGCCACCAACACCACCAACACCACCACTACCATCATCACTACCATCATCACCAACACCAACACCATCACCAACACCATCGCCATCGTCACCATCATCACTACCATCATCACCAACACCATCACCAACACCATCGTCACCATCACCACCACTACCATCATCACTACCATCATCACCAACACCACCAACACCACCACTACCATCATCACCAACACCATCGCCATCGTCACCATCACCACCACCAACACCACCACTACCATCATCACCAACACCATCATCACCATCACCACCACCAACACCACTACCATCATCACTACCATCATCACCAACACCATTGCCATCATCACCATCACCACCACCAACACCACCACTACCATCATCACTACCATCATCACCAACACCATCACCAACACCATCACCAACACCACCACTGCCATCATCATTACCATCATCACCAACACCATCACCATCGTCACCACCACCACCACCAACACCACCACTACCATCATCACCATCACCATCGTCACCACCACCATCACCGACGAAACATTTAATAAAAAAATCATATATATAAATAAATTATATAATATGAACAAATGTTAAATATGTACCAAAAATAAAAACAATTAAAACTGTATATCAATGCTAAAGTGATTTTTTTTATGTTGCAAAGAATGTTTATCAGTATTAATTTCCAGATCTTCCAGATAAAAATCTGATCTTTGGTCAATAAAAAATTAAAAACACAATCTTTTAGCTTTAAATGTTGTCGGCGAATTGATTTATTACAACACGTTAGATCAAAGTCACACATTTTGGTAGTTTTTCAACCAAAACAACATCAAAAAACTGTTATAGTAAATTCGCACTATGGAAAATTCTCCAAAACTCCTAAAACTCATCTCATTTAAATTCCCAGTGCTGCACGGCCTGCATTTGCATATTTGAACGTGATTGGCTCTTAGATGTTATGATGCAGTAAGTTCTTCCCTTCACATGTTCACACTTTCAACCTCCAGATGAATTTACTAATAACAATAAATGTTTTATTAATTATGTCGCTTTGTAGAAGCCAACATTCTGTTTTCCTATTTAAACTTAGACAAAAATTTATAAAATTTAATACGGCCTAGAGCTTTCGAGCCACATGCACCAAATTCGGATATGTTGTAGACCCTGGTCTTACTTTTCTAAGCGATCTGAGTACCGGTACTTCCGGTACCGGGTCTCAAAATGGCCTTTTTTCCCATAGACTCCCATTATAAACTTTGGAGGTTTATAACTTGGCAAGCTTTCGAACTATCTACTCCAAACACGGCCAGCTCCTTTAGGGTGATACTCTGAACAAACTTTTAAATTGGTGTACTGACTGGCCTTTCGGTTGTGCCGCAGCCCCACCCCAAATTATGTCAAATCAAAAACATTTTGCACAACATGGGCATGTGACATATCAAAACACTCAGCCCAATGAGGGGAACTTCCTCTGGAGAATTCGGATGACGTCACATGCTCGTCTCCACTTGCCTCCAAATGTTTTGGCACCATATCTTTCTGTCCACTTGTCTCCAAAAGTAACACTGACCCTTATGTCCACTCGCCTCCAAAAAGCACCGGCCTTTGCGAATACTTGCCTCGTCGCCAACATCAAAGTTTGTCGCAACGAACTTTACAAATCTAGTTTTTATTTTATTCTATTATAAAAATAACTTTAAAAATAAATTGTTTAGTTTAGTTATATACTGTATACTGCATAATACAGAGGAAATGATTGTGATTTATGGTTAAATCATTTTCTCTCATCATTTCTATTCAAATGAGATATCAACAAAATGTACAAAACAAAACTTAATTTTAAATTTTAAATTCAATCAAATTTTATTATATATGAATCTTTGTGAACCATCTACATACATACACAACGTGCAGTCCGGTACAAATGTCATATAAACACACAAAACAATAAACAGCACCAAACATTTATACAAATTCTTCTATCTGCAGCACTGCGAATACTTGGGAGGTGTTTACGTGCTAAGCTGAGATAAAGAAGGAGATGAACAGAGTGTGGATTAGAGCGGTGAGATGACTAGGGTCCAGCGCAAGTTTGTGTGTGTGTGTGTGTGTCAGGGGGTGGGTGGGGGTCCCCAGACCTCAGCAGTGGGAGAGTATTAATCCGAGCTCAGTGGGAGCAGGACCTTGGCAAACAGCTCCCGCTGCTAGAGCTTTAGCCGACACCCGAGCCTGAGAGAAAGTCCAAAATCTTCACATTAGCTCCCTGCGATTCTTCGGCTCAGGCCGTAAGCTCTTTTTCAAGTCAGAGAGCGCAAATAAATCTTAAACCCAGCCCCGCCTCCTTCCCTTTCCTTTCCTTCCCCAGACTGTGGCCCATGAGAACACACACCCGCGTCAGTCACCAGCGACCTGCTCACTGAGAGTCATGAAATCAGACGGATTTGGAAGTCCACATTGCTACGTTTTCTAAAGCGAGGACGAGGAGGATGAGGAGGAGGGCATGGAGGACGAGGAGGGTGGCACTTTGGGACTTTAAGAGGCCGACTCCAAAGCAACGGCGCTCCCCGAAATCACATCCCGCCTCTTTAAGCTTTAGCCCATTTACATGTTAGTCAAAGCCAAGTTCAGGTGATTTCACAGTCTGCAGGCCGAGCGCTCGAAATCTGAGAGCTGAAAACATTCAGCGCTTTTTTTTTAGAAAGGAAAAATTTTAATAAAATCCCAAAATAATAGCTGGCTGTGATCGAACTGTTAGAATTGTTACATTCCATCACCTTAAAAAACAGGAAATATGGATGCAGTCATTTGACCTTTTATCCAAATCTAACTGTTAAGAATTTACACACGAAAGGCATTAAGTAAAGAATCAAACAATGTTTTACTGTTAAAATAAAATAATCAACAACAGGGTGTGTAATGAAGCTGTTACAGTTACCACCAAGGTGATTATTTTCCTCTAACTTCACGACCCCAGGAGTTTTTCTCCACTTCTGCAACAGTAGAATTAAATAGTTATATTTTAATGAAGTAAAGAACGACAGAATCTCTTTTGTGTCTTGAAGTTAATAAGGTTTATAGGTTTATCTCTGACTGCTGAAAAAAAAGCCCTCACCTTGGCAACTCCTAATGAACTCCTATTGTTAATTAAACTTAAACAGACAAATAATAATACCAATGTTTTTACAAAAAAAAATTTTAATCCATTTATGTGGATTAAGCTGTTGCTATAGAAACAATAACATATCAGAACAAGCTCATGAACATAAATCTGACCAATTAGAATCCAGAATTCAACATTGCATTGAATTTCATTCACTCTCTCACTCATCTTCTACCGCTTATCCGAACTACATCAGGTCACGGGGAGCCTGTGCCTATCTCAGGCGTCATCGGGCATCAAGGCAGGATACACCCTGGACGGAGTGCCAACCCATCACAGGGCACACACACACACACACTCTCATTCACTCACACAATCACACACTACGGACAATTTTCCAGAGATGCCAATCAACCTACCATGCATGTCTTTGGACCGGGGGAGGAAACCGGAGTACCCGGAGGAAACCCCCGAGAACATGCAAACTCCACACACACAAGGCGGAGGCGGGTGCAGTGAATTTTAAAAACTAAAATATAAATGTTGGAAGGTAAACATGAACATCTTTGAAATTAAATCAACAGGAATTCAACACTCTCACAGTTCACCAAAATCTCTTAAATCTCCATAGACAGCCATTAAAACCTATTAAAAATAGTTTTAAGCTTTGGTGTCATGATATAATTCATTAACTTAAGGCTTCAATCATTTCTACGGTTGTGTTTTAATTAGAATGAAACAACAACGTCGTAATGCAATTGAAACGAAAACGCATTAATGGTGTTTAACTTTTCATATTTATAAATGAAAGCATGTTGTTAATCAAGAGCTAGAAACTGAGTCGAACAGGCAAAAAATTCCAGCAAAACCACTTTTGCTGATTAGAAATGAAAATTAGGTCGAGAGTTGAAGGCTGAGGAAGTCACGGCTCATTTGGATCGTTCTTTTCCTGTAATAATAAACGATAAAAAGTCCTCCTTTGTGCTGAGGAGACCTATTAAACATTAAGAGGTACATCAGAGCGAAGTCGTTCGGGTTCTCGCTTTTAAAGAGTACATTTTGTTTCCTTTCACAGTTAAAGATCAGAATTGATCTACAGGTCAACAACTGATGGACGTTAAAATCATCGTATTGCTTTTCAAAGTAACGTTTGGTTTTTGAAATACATGCAAGAAAGAAACTGGCAAAAATGCCGTTCACTTCTTCGTAGTAATTAATAATTAATAAATAGCCGGATTCTTAACGAGCAGGTTGACCAGAGCATTTGTAAATAATGTAAGACTATTAGGAGGTCACGTACAGTATTTACACGCTGATGCTAAGCTAATCAGGTGAGGCGCAAAATCCATTCCTCTGGCCTGGAATTGATCACAGCGCAAATAAGGCAGGCTTTTTCCAGATGGATATGACTCGAGTGGAAGGATAGAAAGAAGCGAGAGGCAGAAGAATGAGAGAGAGAGAGAGAGAGAGAGAGAGAGAGAGAGAGAAAGAGACCGAGTGTGTGAGAAGAAGGACGAGACTGAAATGAAGGGGAGTCCGTGGAGATTGTTCCGTCTATCTGGCCCTAGCCCCGGGCCAGCGGAGGAGTAAAGTTGCTAATGATCTCATCGACGTCAAATCTCTGCGATGTCAAACAGCACAGAGCTCCATCAGGGAAATGAGACATTGGACAGCGTATGTCCTGAGGTCTGTCGGCCATCCTGAGTTACTTCACAGCCAGCCGGGCGGCCAGATTAAACAGAGAGCCGGAGCAGATTCTCTCAGGATGTGAAGGTTTTTTTGCTAGAGCCAGCGACGACTGCGCGGTCGTAACTAATGAACTACATGATAATGAATACAGGCAGACGGTGAAAACTGAGCCATGTTCAACATATTTACACATTGGCTTAAACAAATACATAAATATTCAAATTCGTTGAGACGTGTTTGGTGTCGGGAGATACAAGGGTAACATCACAGTCTGTGAACCAGTTAGTGCTCAGGGTCTTCATCAGTGAACGTTTGAAGACTTCAAGCAGGGAGGATTTAATATCACGGCATTTGTCAGACGCATTTATCCAGATTGATTTACGTTTTATTTCATTTTTATATAACTGAGCAGTTGAGGGTTAAGAGCCTTGCTCAGAGGCCCAGCAGTGACAACATGGTGGACATGGGATTCAAACTCACAACCTTCCTACTGGTAACCCAAAACCTTAACCACTAGGTTCCCACATCCCCAGACGGTCTATCATGATGGGATTAGGTCTAGATTAGATCTGACGAAATGACGCTGACCTGTTAGTTCCTCAGGAGCTCGTGGGTGAACAATTCCACTCGACTGCAAATAAGATCATTATCTAGATGTAGATTAGATTAGATTAGATTAGATTCAACTTTATTGTCATTACACATGTACAAGTACAAGGCAACGAAATGCAGTGTAGGTCTAACCAGAGTGCAATAGCAGTAAGTGCAGGATATACAGTGTTTACATGAGTTAAATAAGTTAAGTAAGTGGTAATATGGAGTGATTTACAGTTGTGTGTGTACTATGATCAAATATACAGATCTACATAAGATATGTGCTGTAACAAAATATATGGTTAATACTATAAACAGTAATTTACAGATATGTATGTTCTATGAATATAATATACAATGAATATATATGTACTATGAAAATAATATACAGATACAATATAATGTACAGATTTATATATATATACATATCGTCACTGTCAGACGGAAACCTCGTATCTCCAAAACCGTTATTTTTCAGGAAATTAAAAAAACGCCGTACCTTATCTGCAGTACACAGGGTTTAGTCCGCGTTGCAGTGGATTGTCTTGCGCTAAATTCCTGTCCTCAGACGAGCACCAGAACTAGCGGGGGTCAAGATTTTTTTTTCTTTGAGCCCAGTGTTTTGAAGACATTTACCTCAGAAGACGTGTTGATTCGTTGCGACTCTTCTTGAGGAGAAATATGCCGTGAAGCTCTCCCACGGAGTGAGGAAGAGGTGGACAGTTGAAGTGTCCAATGGAGTTATGAGATTTGCGCTCAAGCTATTTTCAAGACTTTAGATTGGTTAATAACTTGTAAAAATAACAGACCCACGTGGGGACTGACCAATAGCATCGATATGTGAAAAAATATGAAATTGACCAAATTTGGACATACGAGGTTTCCGCCCGACAGCGACTATATATATGAATGTGAATGTGAATATAATATATAATATACAGATGTCTATTACTATAAACTAAAACTAAAATTTACAGAGGGTATGTGCTATAAACAAAATATATTGTTATTACGATAAACCGAAATATACAGGAGGATATGTACTACGATCATAATATAATATATTGCCGTTATTATGAACAGAAATTAGGTGTGTATATACAATGGTAAGCATTAGTGAGCAGAAATGCAAAAAAAAAAAAAAAAAAGCAACAGATCAGCTAAATTATCATCATTTAAAAAAATCCCGTTCACGTGATAAAAAAGTTACTAAAATTGACCAAAGTGCCCAGTTAACCAGATGTTTTATTTACAGTCATATTAAAGCTTCAACCAACACGACTCTTTAAAAATGGTCCGAACAGATATCGTGCGTTTTTTGCCTCTAAACCGATTCTATAAATTTCCATCAAAAATTAAAACAATAAAACAAATCTTATCATATCTGTGTACACGAAGACGGAAAATGGAGGATATAAGAAGACATGATGGACATTTTAAGGGGAAAACATCTGACTAAAGACTTGCAGACATGAGCAGGAAAATATTCTATCTGATAATGATTAAACTCTGTGAGATGGAAAAGGATGATGATGGGAGAGACAACCTGAGACAACCTGAGACACAACAACAATAACAACAACAACAACAACAACAAAAACAACAACAACAACAACAACCTACAGCACCAGGCCACACTATTGAGTTGGAACAAAAAGACGTCCTACAGAAATTTCGCGGTTAAATCAAACTGTATAAACTTTATTTGCGTCCCTGAAACAAACGTGAAAGCTTGGTGTTATAGGAGTGCTGTTTTTCTAACCCATCACTTTCTCAATATTCCTGTATCCATTTTATTAAGAGTTTTAATAATTGACGTTCCTATTGGTTCTTCTCTTCACATGATAAACAGCTTTTATTTCTATATATTTCCCTGACCCATATTAATTCTCAAATTCTTCTCAGCTGAAAATATATAAATATTCCAATGTAAGAAATAAACAGCCGCAGTAATGAGGTTAACTAGTTAGGCTTAGGAGAGAGAGAGAGAGAGAGAGAGAGAGAGAGAGAGAGAGAGAGAGAGAGAGAGAGAGAGAAAGTGGGGGGAGAGAAAGAAAAAGAAAGAAAGAGAGAGAAAGAGAAACAGAGGGAGAGATAGAGACAGAGAAAAAGAGAGAGACAGAGTGGGCGAGAGAGAGACAGAGAGACAGAGAAAGAGAAAGAAAGAAAGAGAGAGAGGCAGAAACATAGAAAAAGAGGGAGTGACAGAGAAAGAGAGATAGAGAGAGAGAGAAAAAGAGGCTTGCGATATTTTTCCCGGCGCAAATTAATGACAGCAGATCTAATGCCATTGCCGTACTTCAGAGTGTGTCCAATACTTTTAAAGCACAGCGTTAATGGAGACTTGGAAAGAGATTGATTTGAACATCAAACAGAACCCAATAGGTCGCCTTCTTTCATGCTTTTGGGTTTTGAAAGTTCTGATGGCAGTGCTGGAGCTTCAACCTGCTCCTTGGATTGATGTAATTATGCTCGGAAGTGGCGCGTGGAAGCGTGCGGTCGGTGGCAGCCTTCGCCGTGAAGGACTGATGAGCTCTAAACGAGGCTTATTTATTAAATAATGCACTGGAGATTGAAATAAACATTTATTGTGGATGAAAAAAAGTCATCATGGTTCTGAGATAATGATAATTATTTTGACTGATAGATAACCTGTTCGCATCGCAGAGAAAGGCTGAGAGTCTATTAGACGGCATCTTATTAGCCGTCCATCCATGAAGGAAGTAAATGATATTTCAGTAAACAGGCTGACGGACGAATCGGGGACTCTGTGACTGTGCCGCGATGACACCTCGGTGACTTTGGAAACGGCGGCTTTTTCTTTTTCGTCAAGGCCGCGACGAGCCGGACGGCATTTCCATAAAAGCCGAGCGTCAAAGGTGAGGTCACGGTGCGACTCGGACGATATACATCATCAGCACCAGGTGGAAATGCACGCTCTGAAGTGATGAGGCCTGGCCTTCGTACATCGCATCCGCGTCGGCCAGTTCAAGGTTGGCGCTCGAACGGAGGAAATATTAGCATGGAAGGGGAAAAAGGTCCAAAAGTGATCCAAAAGGCTAATGACAAAAACTCACGAGCTCAGAAGTTCAGCAGTATGTTCCAAGTTTTGTGACACATCAGTGACCTTAATATTGAATAGCAGTAAACATTCAGTAAACATAAGTATTCACCCCCCCTGAGTTTCTCTACATTCAGTCTGGAGCTGAAATAAGCTTCATCAGGATGATATGTTTTTAAGTTTATATAATCGTTAAAATTTTACACAATCACAACTGCTATGTTTTCATGCACTCACACGCGCGCACACACACCTGCGTGCACACACACACCTGCGTACACAAATCCATATTATGGTGTACATTCATACACATACTAACATAGAAACATATACAATTAAGTCTGTTTCAGTTCAGGGTTGTTTTGTAAGTCAAGGGGGTCAATACTTATTCACAGCTCTGTACTGTACATCTTTAAATTCATCCAGAATGTTAACTGTTATTTAACATCATGGTTACTGATCTCTCACAAACGTGAACCAGAAGAGATGAATTTCACATTCGAGTCCAGCCTCCAGACGGTTTAGTGATTAAATAGAAAGATTTATTGAAGTTTTGGTAGATATTGAATTAAATTAAAAATTAAATAAAAAAAATAAAAATCACATCCAGAGTTAAAGGTGTAAGAGGGTCATGGAAACAAATTAAAGGCACGGTTTTAGTCTAATTTAAGGAGCATCAGCAGAAGATCAGACCTGCAGCAAACATGACAATCATGTAATCTTAATTTCACTATTTTATCAATCACCATTCACACGTCCATCTTCCTTTTTCATCTGAATCTCTCTCCCAAAAAACCCCCCAAAAACCCAGACAAACTTCTCCATGTTGCCTGTAACTAACACCCTGGCATCCACCTGCCTCTGTCCTCCACAGACCTCCTTGTGCCCCGGGGCAGTTTTTGGGGTGAGCTGGCTCAGGCCTCGGTGGCTAATCACCTCTTCCCAAGACGCCGCTCATCAAAACGCCCCATACAACAGATCAATCTTCTCCTGACACTTCATTTAGACTGAATTAATTTGGAATTAGAGGCCATTACGGCAATTGGCAGCCGTTGATATTCCCCAAGCGCAGGCTGAAATCCCTCTCACTGAGAAAGCCGCCTTTTCAATCGACTAGATAAGGACCTTTATTTTACTCCTAAGCACTTAGAAGTTCGAGCTGAGCGAAGAATTTCATTTTCACTTTAAGCAAGTCATCATTGCTTTAAATGGACTGCCGACACACACACACACACACACACACACACACAAACACACACACATTTATTTGCTGTATGTGGCATGAAAACGATTGTACTCTTTAATATATTTCACAATTTTAGATATTTAAATCATCTACACAACATTAAATAAAATCAGTTTTTACTCCTGTGGTGTATTTAATACATTACGATTTCCTGTTTCTGTTTGCATCTAATTCCATTTTATGTTTTAAAAGAAATAAGAATGCTATAATTTAATAAAAAGCTGTATAAACAAATACAGCTGTTTATATAAATTGAGCCAAAGGTCCAATCAGGACAATCAGGAGATGCTTTTAGAATGCTAATTACTCACTCACTCACTCACTCACTCACTCACTCACTCACTCACTCATTCATCTTCTACCGCTTATCCGAACTACCTCAGGTCATGGGGAGCCTGTGCCTATCTCAGGCGTCATTGGGCATCAAGGCAGGATACACCCTGGACGGAGTGCCAACCCATCACAGGGCACACACACACTCTCATTCACTCACGCAATCACACACTACGGACAATTTCCCAGAGATGCCAATCAACCTACCATGCATGTCTTTGGACCGGGGGAGGAAACCGGAGTACCCGGAGGAAACCCCCGAGGCACGGGGAGAACATGCAAACTCCACACACACAAGGTGGAGGCGGGAATCGACCCCCAACCCTGGAGGTGTGAGGCGAACGTGCTAACCACTAAGCCACCGTGCCCCCCGAATGCTAATTAATATATAATAAATAATTATTATTAATATTTACAATAACTCTTATTAATTATTATTTACATTTTATTAATTTATTATTGCCACCCTTAGCTTAACACTGGTCAAGCTTTAAAAACTCGTGTTCATTAGTTTGCCACACGTATAACCCGAATTGTTTTATAAATGCCTGTTTTTTGGGACGTTATGAGAGACACAAGTGCCGAACAATCGGTATAGTTCATGTACAAGTACTGAATCGTGACATTTAGTGAAAAAAAAAGCACTAACACGGATTTTTAACCACTAAATCTACAGCCTGTTTTTTTTTTTTTTTTTGTAAGATGAAGGATCGCACCGTCTTGGCAAACCGTCAGCCCCTGCCCAAGCTTCAGATCTACTAATGATGAAATGTCAAAGATAAATATTAAATGAGTGAAAATATGAGAAGTGCAGGAATAAACCGACGGTGTCTAAACATGAGGGAGAGACTCCAGGCTGCTCGGCGGACGTAAATATTAACCCTGACACCACGCTGTGAAATCCCTCACCAGCTCCCTCACTCACTCACAGACTGGAAGAGAGGACAAAAGTAAAGGAGAGATGAGTGAAGAAAAAAAAAAGGCCTTCCCTCCTGCGCTCAGCATGACATGCTGGATGACATGGTCCCTCAACACCTCCCGACAATCCTCAAAGAGGAGCGCAGTGAGCCTCTGGTCCTGACAGCTCGGCCTTTTACACCAACACTACAAACAATCGCACGTCCACGAAAATTCTTCTAAAGCGACTTAACAGACTGCAGAGTTTCCAACCAACGCCTGACCCTGTCTTAACCTCAACACAGACCAGGAGTAAGGAGCAGAACTCAGACCATCGTGCTGCTTAAAGGGTAAAAAAAAAAAAAAAGAGGCGGAGTTACAGCTACCACGGAAAAGTTAATTCTATTTCTGTTTTATTGTTCAGACCCCACAGCAATTTGTACACAATTACAAGCTTGATTTATTTATCTGTAAATAGTCGTTCCCTCACTAGCCTCTCTTTTCTCCCTCACTCACCCAAACAAACAAACAAACAAACAAACAAACAAACCCACAGATTACCAAAAAAAAGTTCAAACTCCTTGTCAACAATAACAAGGAGTTTTATTTAATTAATATGAAAAATTGTCTATACATGTAAAGGTCGAACTGTTACTATAGAAACTACCGACCTATTAAAACAAGCGATGTTAACGAAAATTAAATCAAGACTTTCTGACCAATCAGAATCCAGAACTGAGAAGAGTTTGGTATAACAAGTGAAATGAATGCCACTAATAAACATTCATAGCTTCTATTACAGCAACAATAATTCATACAGAAAATAGGGAAGAGGTTTTTTCTATACGTGCAAGTCCACACACACACACACACACACACACACACACACACTACCCTCTTAACTGTAATGAAATGAATGAGACGTGAACATTTTAGCATCTCGCACCCTTTAATATCTCTGAAGGCTCCACAGCTGCTGTACTTATTATACAGATCAGACCTCAGGGGAATGTTTCAACGCTTTGTGAAAGCTACAATTTCCACCGAGTCTTTTAATGTTTTGCGGTTCAGCGCTGAGGATGTTCTTTGCACTGTTTTAGTGTCTGTATGACAGACTATGAGCGCCAGTGAGAAAAAAAACAGAAGCAGAGAGAAAGTGAAGTTTTTTGCAGGTATTTAAAGTGCAGGCGTGAAATTTCAACACTGTCACGATAATGGAGTCGACACACATTACCTCAGTTTAGATCTGAAAAGATGTACATGAGGAATTTTCAGCAGAGGCAGAAGACAGGACACCAGGACCACAATGCTACCGTTCATCCAAACACAACCGTTCATTCATTCATTCACTCATTTTCTACCGCTTATCCGAACTACCTCGGGTCACGGGGAGCCTGTGCCTATCTCAGGCGTCATCGGGCATCAAGGCAGGATACACCCTGGACGGAGTGCCAACCCATCACAGGGCACACACACACACTCTCATTCACTCACACAATCACACACTACGGACAATTTTCCAGAGATGCCAATCAACCTACCATGCATGTCTTTGGACCGGGGGAGGAAACCGGAGTACCCGGAGGAAACCCCCGAGGCACGGGGAGAACATACAAACTCCACACACACAAGGTGGAGGCGGGAATCGAACCCCGACCCTGGAGGTGTGAGGCCAACGTGCTAACCACTAAGCCACCGTGACCCCGAGACACTTTTTTTGTGCTCTGTTTTGTAGCTGCATTACAATCAGAAATAATTAAACACCTTTTGACCAATCAGAGCACTGTAGGATAAAATCAGTGATTGCAGTTTGATTTTATTTTGAAATCCTGCTACACGACACAATCACACAACAAGCAGAAATCAAATGCTTAACAGTTTTGCTCTTTCCTCTCAGAATCTGCTAGATGCTCAGGTGAAAGCAGGATTTGAGCGTTAACACCCAGATTTCTGGGTATTTGCGAGGATTATTACTGCTACAAGCCGAGCGGACGGCGAGCTGAGAGGCTCCTGTTTGTCCTGAGGGAGTCTCCGCATTATTCGACTTCACTGCGGGAGGTAAACCAGATTCTACACCACAACCGCATGACGCTAATAGCGTTTAGTTCCAAATGAGCTCAAATCAAAGCCTCACATTTAAATAAGAGTCTATCGTTAAAAGAAGAAATTGCAGGCGATGGATCATTTGGCTAATAATGCTCTTAATGTTAAGAAAGAGTTACACACTTGGCCCGAATCCTTGACTTGCACACATGATGGATTCTGTGTTTGCTTGGGGGCGGGGCTTATCTCGTGTTTTATAATTAAATTTTCCATTCCACACAAAACCTTTATGCACATGGGGGTGGAAAACAGTTGGCACCAAAGTCATCTGTTCTTTGGTTTTTATTTACAGGATTTGGTACATAACTTACATTTACCTTTATTATACAGCTGAGCAATTGAGGATTAAGGGCCATGCTCAGGGGCCCAGGAGTGACAGTTGGTGGCCCTGGGGTTCAAACTTACAAACTTCCAATCAGTAGTCCAACACCTTAACCACTGAGCTACCAGATCCCCCAGACTTATTATTGTTGGATGTTGGACCAGTGATCAGAAGCTTGCAAGACCAAAGCCCAGGATCACCAAGCTGCCACTGCTGGGGCATTAATCCTCACTTGTATAAATAAAACAACTGTAAGTCTCTCTCGACATGGAATCTACAAAATGCCATAAATGTAAATGTTTGGGAGAAGCAAACAGTGAGAACTGACGGTTCTGAGTACTGGAGGTATAGTACAAAGAAACCTAGCCATTTTTTTTACTGCCGGATAATTTCTTAAAGAAAAGTAAAAAAAACACCAAAAAAAAATGAACTATATAAAAACTGGATTCAGGGATCTGCTGTGGAATTTGATCTCCTTGCAGAAACTCATTGCTTCTCATCGAAACATTCACACAATTAATCGAAGTCAATTCAGAAATGCTTTTAAATATCACCACAGGACTTGGTCACCATGCTGAGCCCAAGAATTCGTCTGCACCAAGGACATCATGTCATCTGCATTCAGCATTACACACTTTTTCCATGCTTCCTAAGTGCACATGGGGTGTTGTATAATTGCAAAGCTAATATCCATTTGAATCCTGTGCTGTTGGAATACGACGGGACCGCAGAGAGCGCTCAGCTCTCCGAAGGGAAAGGGTGGAAACCGGGGCCGCCCACGTTACATAAATATCAATTAAAGAGACGAACGGTGGCTAATCTGCCCCCTGAGAGGAGTGAGGGTGCGAAGGGAACAACTGGGGTGGGAACGGGGGAGGAGAGGGGAGGGCCATTGGGAGGACGAGGGGCGG
This sequence comes from Tachysurus vachellii, assembly GCF_030014155.1. NCBI lineage: Eukaryota > Metazoa > Chordata > Actinopteri > Siluriformes > Bagridae > Tachysurus > Tachysurus vachellii. Next base: position 1,932,699 of record NC_083460.1, on the reverse strand, counting down.
AGACGACGTGTCATTTAAAACAATCAGCTGCCTCTTTTTATTTGTAAGGCCCATCCGTAGTAGTGACTGATTTCACTATGGCTTTAGAAGCCTAGACAAAATTATTACGGCTCTCACAGAAGTCACCTGACTGAAGAAAATAAATGATGCATTTAATTAGAGGCTGGAAAACCAGTTTAATCCAGGTGGAAGAATTAAAATTCAATTCAGAGGTGACGGAGCTTAGAATCATTAGTGTCAAATGTCTTATTGACTGACGGACACACACTTATCATAAAGCAATAAACCCTCAAATATGAGGAGTGATGGGGAGAAGCAGTAGGGGAAATGGTATGGAGGGGTATCTTTTTGGAAATGGGAAGGATTTAGCCTCACTGCTGCTCTCCTCTTTCATGTCTAACGGACGACTGGTTAATAAAGCAGCCGGTTAAGAGGATTGTGATCAGCATTGGGCTGCGCCTGATAGCGGCCCGTGGAAGGTTGGTAACGTTTGGTGCAATAGGCTTGCCTTGAACATTCATGGCTTGAGGGATTTGCCCCCAATGGCGACATCCCATCCTGGATCACCCTAATGAAGGCCAATTGGTCAGGGACCAGCCTGATATCGAGGTGGTGCCAAGTGCCAATGTTGCAAGCGCCTCCTCTATAGGGTGCAACTAAATCCAGTGCGGCGATAATCCACATTTCTGGGTGGGTGAGATTGCAGAAACCCGGCGCTGGTTGGGATTATCAAAGAGGTGCAGTAC